>NC_030417.2:30009646-30079646 GCF_001660625.3 Ictalurus punctatus
AGAGGAGTAGTGATTTGATTGTAAAGTGTGCTATTACTTGAACATCAAGACTATTCATACCAAAATACCTACTCTAATATATACAGAGAGAGATATTAGAGATATTTCAGAACAGGCCATTTTGCAGGCTTTTAAAAATCACTGTGTTGCTATGACAATATTTTCACAGTATTCACAAAACAAACATGCGCAATTTCCTCTCAGCGTTTTGTCACACATCATATTTTCACCAACACACACATAGGTATACTGCCTGTTAATCAGATTAAGCCCCTGCCCCTGCATCCTATTCTATCTTTACATCTTCCTGTCTTATGCCAAGCTTTTCATTTTAGATAATACCATTTTCAAACTGGCGCACTATATTTCATGCAGTCACCATCCCCTGAGCACTAAAAAGCACACCAAATCATCTTAAATCTCAAATGCAGAGTGTAACCATACGAGGATATAACCAGTATATAAGCATCGAGTCCACCTGGGAGTCCTGAGATGCTTTGCCACTGAATTTCTCTCATGGGAGCCTTGGAATGTGCAAAGTCTGGCCATTTGGGAGTGGGCAGTGCTTTTTTAGAACGCATAAATTACGACACTGTCATTGCACACCGGATAGGCTTAGCATAAACTAGTGATCATGGAGAACTTCAGGCATCAGGATGGAAAGGGGCCTCGCAAACAGCCCTGCTTACTGTCGACTGTGAAACCTACCACAGGTCATTTAGACACTGCGAAGGAGTCATCTGTTCCTGGTGCTTGAAGTTTGTTTGCATATCTTAAAGAACCATAAGTCTTCAGTATCCTCATTTCTGCCAGACATATCCAAAGGCAAACAGTATTGCTGAAACAATATGCATACACAACTGCCTGTCCTATTCATCCATTTGGCCTTCAGTGGTAGCACATTATTATATAGTGCAGTGAGTGTCTAGTATTTAATAGGTAGAGCTGCAGTACATATGCTGCATATTAGATTTTAATGTGCACAGTAACTCATGTGAAAATGATCAGCATCTATTAGCAAATCTTCTGACAAAATAAACAGTTAAGGGTAGGGTTAGGGTTGTCTTTTCTTACGACTTCATTTGTATGAAACGGAACAAAACCCAAACATGCTCACTTTTGCTCCTTTCTCTTGAGATTACTTTTAACAGCCCAAGAATTGAAAAGATAATACTGTAATAACTGCAAGTATTACTTTGAAAGTGTCCAATATTGCATGCTGATACAAATACATAGTAATAAACATAACGACCGTGTTCGATTTTAGAACTTAATGCTTAAAGATTTACTGTTATAGTCGTAAGTACTACTAAAACCGCTACAGTCTGTACTGCAGTACATGCATGTCTGCCTGAAAAGAATTCAATACTTACCTGAAATTGGTTTTCAAGCATCTAAATATGAATGTTAGGATAAATTACTTTTGTATATCTAGGCCATCTGAAAATTCAAATATACTTGCTAAAATATAAGTATTGTTGAGTATTTTCAAAACCATACATGCATACTACATACCACAAATTTGATGGCTTTACAAATTTGGCTTTAATCACAAGTCTAAATGTGTTGTTTTTCAATGTTTTATATATTATACACTGCAACAATACAAAAAAAACACTATTATTTGCTCTAGGAAATTAATTTAACATCGAATAACATGTAATCATTTTCACTCATATAATGCTTTATCAGTTATTAATTTTGCAATGTGCACCTCTAATCAAAACCACAATTTAATCAATTATTAGAAAGGAATTGCATTTAGACCAGAAACAGGTTTGGGTAAGATTTGATTAAAGGACAATCATAAATTTACACGAATGACTATGATTAATATTATAATGAAAAGAAATAGTATATTACATTACTATACAATATCCTTCATATACAGGTATATATTCATATATAATTATATATAAACCTTTGTTTGGTTTACTAGGAGTCCTGTCCTACTGCACCACGAACTTAGTAGAAATTGATGGGAATCAATAGAAATCTCTACAGTGCAATCTTCCAGACGTAGATTAGGTCTACTATTCACTGAATTACAGTGTCAGTGAGTTTTCTTCACTGATGGGACTTATCAACACAGAAGGTAGAAAAACTATCTCTAAAATATCTGTCTCTGGAAATCAGTTATCATCTCAATCAGCCACTGCTGACATCTAGAGACCAAAAGGTGGTACACTCTCCCCACAGTCAACCAAAACAACCTTTCTACTCTGCTGTATTTTGATATAAATGTACATTGTCATGCTTATCGTGTGTGTGTGCATGTATATATATATATATATATATATATATATATATATATATATATATATATATATATATATATATATATATATATACAGACACACACACACACACACACACACATTTTGTTTTCAGATATTATTCTTTAAAAATGCCTTTGACAGAATGTATTGGATCGGGACGCTGTTGCAAGGTTGCAATGGACATGCAATTACTTGCATAAAACCAGATGTGCTAACACAAGTTCATCATGAGTGGGAGAGACAACTCTGTGTGTGTTTACAAAGAAACGGCAATCATGTAGAGGATGTTTTGTAAAAAATAATAATAATTTTTAAAAAAATTATATATATATATATATATATATATATATATATATATATATATATAGATAGATAGATAGATAGATAGATAGATAGATAGATAGATAAAGCTTTTCTTCTTAGAGCACTGGTTGACACAAATTAAAAGTACACATGTAGAGATTTCTGAATTGTCACTGTGTAATGTTTAAAATGGGTCAAACCTGAATCAACACACCCCTGAATTTACTGCAAGACAAGGTTTATATAGAAGTAGAGACCCAAATATGATGTTTTAGGGACAATAAAACAAAGAAAAGAATTCCCAAAGACCTTTAAAAAAAAAAAAGAGCAAATGGTTTTCTACTTGAGAGACTAACATAACCCTGAATCACACTAGTAGTTCTTGAGAACTGGAATTAGGTATTAAAGCCTTGGGATATTTTCCATGTAATGCTGACTGGCTCATTTTTGTAGTCTGAGCACGAGTGCTATGCAACCTTTCCTGAGCTCACATGAGTGAATGACTAACCAAGTCAAAGTCAGTTAGACTGGCAGCATAATAAGCTCACATCAGATCTCTTTTTGTGAAATATATATTTTTGTTGAAATGTAGTGATGGGCAGTCAGAAACATTTGGTATTAGACATTCTTTAGAAAGCACAGCCGCCGCTTGTGAATCTGACTAAGTATGTGTTAATCTGCAACAGATTCCATCTAAAACCATGTTATCCTTTGGACTTATTCGCCAAATTCTCAACATACCCAGCAAGCCACATTGAAAGAGGCTATTTATAAGCCTTGATCTAGACAGATAGGACTTCCCACCTCCAAACTAGAAACCAGCTTACCCTTAGCATATGCAATACACACCACTATGTCCGATTCCCCTTGTGTAATTCTTTTTTAAAGGTGACACCAACATTCAAAGCTTGACTTAATAATCACAACATCAGCATCAAGCTGCAGAATGGCCACTGTGTACTTTGCTTGCTGAGTCCTTCATCGCATCTATCCATCTTCTGTCCTCCTGAACAAAAGGAGGGATGAGAAATGAAAGCCTGAGGGAATGTACAGACAAGATAAGCCAGGAGATTGGGCAAAGAAATGAAGTGTGGGAGAGGCGGATAGAGGGAGTAGAAGAGAGAGAGAGAGAGAGAGAGAGAGAGAGAGAGAGAGAGAGAGAGAGAGAGAGAGAGAGAATTCCATCAGCAGGCATGGAGCAGCATTACGCAGCGTAGAGAACGTGCTTCATTTTTCCTCTTGACCTCACGATGACCCCAACACTGATGGGGTGAAGAGCAGGTGGAGAGAGAGAGAGAGAGAGAGAGAGAGAGAGAGAGAGAGAGAGAGAGATGCAGGGGTTGTTATTTAGGCGCTAATAAGGAGTTTCAGGGAAGTGTAGCTGCCTGCTGATTATGGATATTGTCATGGCAATGCCACATGGCGTGCCTCTGATGTCATTTGTGTACCAGTAGTCCATTTAGCGCGCGCACTTTTTAGTGAACTACAAAGAAGAAAGAAATTTTCTCCAAAAAATACATCTGTCCTTAATGTTTCCTTAATGTCTGTGAGAGCGCCTCACCTCACTTACTCTTTCTAAACCTTGTTCTCTTTTTGTTCTTGCCTTTTTGTCTCCTTAATACCCTCCTTTCTTTCCTTTATTTCCTCTCTCTGTCTCACACTCTCTGTGTCTTTCTTTCTCTCACCCACGCAAACACTCTCGCTCGCGCACACAAGGCAGCGGCATTGCGCGCCCCGGGGGACTACAGTGTGATTGAGAATGGAGAGTCTGTCATTGCCCTGCCGATGAACTCATTGCGTACAAGATCCTCCGCCTGCTCTCTTACACACACACACACACACATACACACACACACACACACACACACACACACACACACACAAACTCTGAGAAACATCATCATATATGCAAGGATGTTGGAGATTTCTGTCACACAGAAATTCGGTCCACTCAGAACTTCCTATTCTATTCAATTCCATTCTGTATTGGGAAACATTATTATTTGTAATTCCATACAATTAAGACAACTCCATACACACTTTACTATGGATCATAGCCTTGACACATTTCTGACCACACTGAAAATGCATAATGTATCCAAATCACAGACGATCCAAACTGCTAACACTTCCAAGTCTAACAATACATCTCAAAATGACTTCTCTCTCTCTCTCTCTCTCTCTCTCTCTCTCTCTCTCTCTCTCTCTCTCTCTCTCTCTAATTCCTTGTCTTTGTTTCTCTCTCCCTCTCTTCTTTTTCTCATTCCCCTGGAGAGTGCATTATGGATGGCCCCTTGGAGTTATAATGGTGCTTTAAAGTGGACGTGAGTGCCTGTGACGAGTCGCCCTAATGATGCCTGTTTACGCCACTCTCCCCCATTTGTAATGCTTAGAAGTAGGATAAATGAGGCCACAAGCTCACCTGACAGGCAGTCTGCCGGCCTGGATGCACTGCCATCCTACAGGCGCTCAGAGGGCACAGTCTACGTTGACCAAAACCAAAGCCTCAAGATGACCGCCAAGTGACCCTGGCTACAAGTAGGTCAGATCCTGGTCAAATGCACTTCAAATAGATTTCAATAGCCATGTCCAGACTATCATCCAGTTAATTTGCTTCTTTAGGATGTTGAGTAGCATTGTAGGGCTGGAACACTCCCCACGCTGGTGACCGCCAGACAACCTGCCCGAATTTCGGGTGAAATCGAGGTCACATTAATATTCATGGAAGTGTGACAAAATTCTAATGCTCTCATATATGGTATGTACACCAAATGCTACAGGCATACGGTGTATTTAAGCAAAAGTTTAGGAATATTCTATATTTATCCATGGATGGTAGTTTCTACCTTCCTAGTATGTTCACAGTTTAAATATTTCAAACAAAATCTCCTGTGATATCCTGTACAAATGTTTGTCCTATACGAATATTTTCAGGGTTTCTCTAAGCCCTTAAATGCATAGGGGTTTTGTCAAATTATGCTTGTTCATGCTTATTTCTTATACAAATTGTTCTACAAACAGGCATGATAATGTAAAATAGTCCAAAATATTTCACACCAATCTAACAAATTATATTGTAATAGAAACATACTGGTCAACTGGTTCAACAAAGACTTCAAATACAAACCATAATGAGCTTTCTTTTACTTTCATACTATCCGTTGTTACCCAGATGAGGACGGGTTCCCTTCTGAGTCTGGTTCCTCTCAAGGTTTCTTCCTCATATCATCTTAGGGAGTTTTTCCTTGCCACCGTCACCACCGGCTTGCTCGATAGGGATAAATTCACACACTTAAAATCTGTATCCTGTGTTTATATATTTCTGTAAAGCTGCTTTGAGACAATGTCCATTGTTAAAAGCACTACACAAATAAAATCGAATTGAATTGAAAGAGCACATAAATCTGCTCACAGGTAGGCTTGAGGTATCAAATGAGTTCATAATACAGGGATGCCTGCAAGACGGTCATCTAAATCAGCTTGTGAAGACCAAAAATATGAACATCCTGTAATACAATGGAAACAAATCTCATTCAGAATTGCATAATACTGAGGTCAGAAGTAATCATCTGAGACAAGCCATCGCTCCAACCAGTGTTACAAAGCACTGTTTAACACTGTGTATGATGCTGACCAGTAGATGACCCACAGCTGCAGGTAGATTGTTTTTGGGGTTCAATCACACTGGTTCATTTCTTTGAAAAACAGTATTTCTTGGCTTTAGTGTATAGCTGACTGAATGTATGTCTAAATGTCAGCTACAGGGTGACCTCTGGGCATGGTCGAAAGCAGACTTTTTAATTTCCCACAATGCTAATTACACCATGTGTAAACCCTGTCCATGCTAAGTGTCTCTCTGTGGATGACCAAAAAATGACCCTAAGTTGGCTTGGAAGTGGCTGGGGTTATTCCAAGGTCAGTCATACTGAATATGGGAAAATGTATTCCCTCAATGGATAGCACTGAGGCTAGCACTGATCAGAGTCAAACAAACAGCACTCTACATGGATAACTGAATTGTAAATATATACAGTTTGTATTATTGATGTAAATACTTAGAGTATTATTACATGTTTAGTGTCTGCTTGTGGGATGTGTTTACCAGGCCAGAAAGGCCTGTCAGTTTTGTTTTGTTTTGTGGTTTTTTTTTGCTTGTTTAAGGGCTCCGGACGTAAATGCATTGCCCAAATATAGTAACTTTAGATAAGATCAAGTTTTAAAGCACCTGCAAATCCGAGTTCACACAACAAAGCTGCTTTCTGATAAGAGATATACTACATAAAAAAGGATTTTGTCGCTTTAGGGTTCCAAACCAACACCACTGATGTTGACTGCTAAGTGACCTGATGTTGACCACAAGGTGACCCGAGACCGCAGACTGACCCCTCCACCGATGTGTCCTCTGGATGACCCATTAAAGAGGTCACTAAGGGCACTGCCTGGGGTCAGGTCAGGCTTACACAAAGAGTCTCTGGTAACTCAGCAGAAAAGAACAAGTGGAGAAACATAGGGTGGGAGAGAGAAAGTGAAAAAGAAAAGGAAGACCGGGGGCAAAGGTCAGTTTCTGGGCTCTTCCTTTCTTCATTATTCCTTTCGCCCACCATGCTTTCGCCTTCTTTTCTGTCCCCTTGTTCTCAAACACCTTTGACTCGGGCATGCGCTGAGGCAGTAACAGGGTTGACCTGACCGTGAACGCAGTCTCAACGAAACTTGTAATATTACCATGTCCTGGGGCAACGGACACAAAAAAGACTTCAATCTCACGATTTTGCTTGAACTCGAAAGATCAGTGGAGAACAGCTAAAGGGTAATAATCACTCATGAAGCATAATATTATTCTCTAAACTCAGATGAAAGCAAGCAAACCGATCTTGTTTTCATCCAATAACTATTGTGCTTCAAATGCCCTCAGCGAGTCTGATCAGAAATCAGAAAGGCAAAACAATCTTATTTACACTGCTATGACAGGGACAGAGCTTGACCTGATGTCTTATTCCAAGATTGAACATGTCTCCATTTGCATGCAAACAGCATTTCGATCACGGCTACCAAAGTGAAAATATATTTAATTGAGCAAATATGGAGGCCGATGGTGGGTGGAACTGCAATTTTTTTCCTAAGAGGGGGTGAATGATGGATGTCAAGAGGAAGTTGGAGGAAAGGGAGGAGGATCAGGTAGTAAGGATAAGGTGAGAAAAAGATGAGAGGCTTGGGATGAAAAACAAGAAAGATGAAGACCTGACAGGACAAAGATGTTAGGCACATGAGTGATGTGGAAAAAATGAGAGGATAAAGGTGAGAACATTTCAAGCAATGTGGGTTTTTGTGTTGCCTTTGCCATTCAAACTCTACATGACCTCACTCTTTAACCTTTCCCAAAGATAGTGACAATGAAACCAAGAGAAGACAGGAAAGACATGGAGTCTCTCTCTGTGTGAGTTGTGATGTATGTGAATAGTACAGCACCAGCATTGCTTCTTTGCAGAGGAAAGAATTTCAAGTAGCATTGCACAGCAGGACACAGAGGACAGAGAAAGAGAGATGAGAAGACAAGACAAGACATATGCTTCACAAAACATTCTTCAGGTGGAATATTTCATTTTGTGAACTCCATACAGACATACTTGAGAACTATTCCATGTAAAGCATAACTGGGTTGTGACTGCTATAAGGCAGGGTTATGATGAACAAATATAATCAGATCAGTGAGTAAAGTCCAACAAAACATAGTCTTTACCATAAATAAACAATAATCAGATAATAAATAGGCCCACAGTAGCTATATGACCAATTTTAATATCAAGGAACTGTTCAATTGTTTTAGGGCACCAATACCTGTTGTTTTATTCATTGTTGTTATGCATTATTTGTTGTACTAACAAATAAAACGATTTTATTTTACTATTTATCATCCCTGTTATAATGATTTAAAAAATATAAAATTATCATCTTATTTTAATAGTTTTGTTGCTTTATTATTTTTGTTATATTACATTTTATTTATATTAGTTATTTGATTATTGTTGTTTACTGTTATATTATATGTCTAATTGTTGTTGTTGATGATGATGATGTTTAATCTGGAGCAATTTAGACATGCCCAGTATAATTAGCACTGACCTTTGTTGTGAATTTACCTTGTTTGCAAGTAAATTTCTATTTTTATTTTCTAATATATTATTTTCTAGTTCTTTCATCCTTATTGTTTAATTCATTGTCTATTATTATTATTATTAGTAGTAGTAGTAGTAGTAGTCGTAGTAGTAGTAGTATTGTTGTTGTTGTTGTTGTTGTTGTTAATGCTGCTGCTGTTCTGGAGAAATTAAAACATGTTCAGAATACAAAAAGCAAAGATGTAAAGCACTTTGAGAAAGTGGTATACAATAATAATAATAATAATAATAAAAATAATAATAGTAATAAAGTATACATAATAATACTAATTATTATTATCATCATCATCATCATTATTATTATTATTATTATTATTATTATTATTATTATTATTATTATTATTATTATTATTATTATTATTATCGTTGTTCTTGTGGAATCTGGAGCAGTTTAGTCATGTCCAGAATACTCCAGCTCCCAAGCGCCACCTGGTGGTCAATAACCGCTACACCTGAGGACAGTCGTTTGAAAAGATCCATAAACCCTCATATTGGACAGCAGGGTTTAATTCTAGTCCATGGTGTGAACAGAGCATCAGATAAACACAGGCTGAGCAAGGATTCCACTCTTGGGCTGCTATGATGATATATTGATTTTCATTCCCCACCAGGCCCATGCTGTAGATTATTAGTATGAGCGCCGCTGACTCCACGGGAACATCAGGCAGGAGATGATAGAAAATTATTCACCGTGGATCCCCATGCTTGAGATTTATTAAGTTTAAGGAATAGCGATCTCCCCATAGTATAATAAATCCATGGACTATATCCTCCGTATTGTCACGGTGGATTAAAGTTGATATACAAAAATATACTTGGTAGTTTTCTTTTCTATAAAACGTGTTAACTTGTTTTCCCCCCTCTTCATAATTTACTATTATTAGGCTATTTCCTAATTTTTGTATAATCGCTGTATAATGTCTATTAAATCGGTCGTTTCTAGTGTAAATAGCTTTGCAGCAAAATCAGCGCAATATGAATGCCACTTAAATGCCAAAAGAAATTGTTAATCAAGCTGTTTTAAAATTCTGACGATATTTTATTTGTAGTCAAAAGATGGCGCCATTTGACAATTTTTCTGCAATCTGTGCTGAACAATGTAATGTATTTAGTCGATTGCAGGTGGCAGCAGAGTATTGTAGTTTAGTCTAGGACATATGCTTGTATACCCGTAGAGAAACTATGAAGACAAAGGAACATATTTTGCATCAAACATTTAGTGTTACACCTGAGATTAGCGTGAGTGAAAAATGGGTTGCGATTAGGTTTTATGTTTTGTATGTTGAAATATTAATAAGAAAATAGATCCAAATTATGTTTTATGTATGCTCAGGTTGGTAGTGGTGTAGCAGGTAGGGTTTCCGCTTCATAGCTCCAGGGTCCAGATTACTTTCTGATTGATGTTTCTCATGTTCTTCCTGTGTCCACGTGGGTTTGCTCTGGATTCCCTGTTTTCCTCCCTCCCAAAAACACGCAGCTACAACCCCTGGCAAAAATGATGGAATCACTACACTTCGAGGATGTTCACCCGGGTTTTTTTGCTTTGTAGCAAATAAACAAATCACAGATAAGACACAAAGCAATTTTGCTTAATAGCGGAACATTCTGGCTTCGTGAAACTTACCTCAATTAAGTTATTTTTTAATTAAAAATAGAATCACCTTGTCATTTGCATTTCTGAAACGAATACCAGCACAAGTCTAAAATACGAATTAAGCTGCAGTTAAAAGAGTGCTTACAGACCGTAATCTTGGATTTTTTGAAGGGAAACATGACTCCAACAAGAGAGTTGTCAGGTGAAACAATAGAAGGGATTATACAACTCCTTCCAGAAGAAAATCTGACACGGAGTGTGGCAAAAGATGTTGGATGTTCCCAGTCAGCTGTGTCTAACATTTGGTGCAAGTATAAAAGTAAAGTATGGGAAGGTTATGAAAGGAAAACCTAAAGGTAGACAAAGACGGCAAATTTCAGAAAAGAAAACTCAAAGCAGTATGCCTTGAAAATAGCAAATGCACAACAAAACAAATGGGTGGAAATAGAAGTCAGTGTTTGTGACAGAACTGTTAGAAAGCCACTGAATGAAATGGGATTTACTTATAGAAACACCAAAGGAAAACCAGCACTAACATTTAAACAGAAGAAAACAAGGTTAGTGTAGGCTAAAGAGAAGCAATAATGGAGTGTGGATGATTGTATGAAAGTGATATACAGTGATGAATCACGAATCTGCATTGGCCAAGGAGATGATGCTGGAACTTTTGTCTGGTGTCGTTCTAATGAAACACATAAAGATGACTGTCTGTAGAAAACAATCAAATTTCTCCACTCATTTATGATATGAGGTTGCACATCAGGTAAAGGACCAGGTAAAGGAGACCCCAGCAGTCAATGCAGAGGTGTACAGTGAAATTTTGGACAGTTTTCTCATTCCATCAATAGAAAATAGGATTGGTGATGATGAAGTCATTTTTCAGGATGATAATGCATCTTGCCACAGAGCAAAGAGCGTTAAAATCTTTTCTTCAGAAAGGCGAATCAACTCAGTGACCTGGCCGGCAAATAATCCGGATCTCAGTCCCATTGAAAATTTATGGTGGAAATTTAAAAAACCAACTTGATGGAGTATATTGTTTTTCATTAGTGAAGTCCTTGTCTCAAAGAATTCAGGCTGTCATAAAAGCCTGAGGAGGAGCAACAATGTACAAATTGTGTTTTGTTTTTTTTTTTTGTTTTTTTTTTGGATGATTCCATAATTTTTTCCTCTACCTGATCTGGAAAAAAAATATGCCATTAATTTAAACAATTTAATTTAATGTATGTGAGGTATGTTTCACAAAGCCAGAATGCTCAGCTACTAAACAAAAAAATGTTGTGTCATAACTGTGATTTGTATATTTGTTACAAAGTTAAAAAAAAAAAAAAAAAAAAAAAAAAAAAACCAATGGGTGAGCATCCTCTAATTATTATTAAATTATTCCAGAAATTTTGCCAAGGGTTGTATGCTAAATTTCCCCTAAGTGTGAATGAGTGTATAAGTGTGTACATGGTGCTCTTGGTGTATTTCCACCAAGAACCCAGTGTTCCAGGTATAGGCTCTGGATCCATCTCTGCTGAAAAATACAATGGAAACCATGACAGAAATTCTATTGGTTTCCACTACAAATACCATAACAAACCATAAGCTAACCATTAAAACCTTTACCATTATTGGTTCTTAATGGTATCCACTAGACATAAAATGCCACCAATAGAAGGCAACAAATTACCAGTAGAGACCCACTGGGACAGTTTCCATTAAAAGTTCAGATGTTTCAGCCATACCCATTGCTAACAGGTGCATAAAATCAAGCACATAACTATGCAATCTCCATAGGCAAACATTGGCAGTAGAATACCTAAGAGCATACTGAAGAGCTTAGTGACTTTAAACATGGCACTGTCAGATGGTGGTACATTTGCCACAAGTTTGTGAAATGTCTGCCCTGCTAGATCTGCCCCAGTCAACTGTAAGTGCTATAATTGTGGAATGGAAGTGTCTAGGAGCAACAACAGCTCAACCACAAAGTGATACACCATGCAAACTCATAGAACAGGGCCGCCGAGTGCTGAAGCACAGAGTGCATAAAAATCACCTATCCTTTGTTGCATCACTCACCTCAGAGTTCCAAACTGCCTCTAGAAACAACATCAGAACAAGAAATGCGCATTGGGAGCTTCATGAAGTGGGTTTACATGACTGAGCAGCTGCCAACAAGCCTAAGATCACTATGCACAATGCCAAGCATCAGCTGGAGTGGTAAAAGCAGGCTGCTACTGGACTCTGGAGCATAGGAAACATGTTCTCTGGAATAATTAATCACACTTCATTATCTGGCAACCTGATGGACAAATCTGGGTTTGGTAGATACTAGGAGATATTAGGAGAAAGCTACCTACCAGAATACATAGTGCCATAGTTTTTCAGGGCTTGATCTAGGCCCTTACCTGTTCCAGGATGACAATGCCACCATGTGCAAAGCGAGGTCCCAAAAAGACATGGTTTGATGAGCTTGGTGCGGAGGAACTCCAGTGGGGGTGGGGGACCCGCCCCTGCTGTGTGTCTGCGCGTGTGTGGGGAGTTTGCATGTGCTTCAGGGGTTTCCTTCTGGGTACTCCAGTTTCCTCCCCAAGTCCAGAGACTTATGTGTTATAGGCTGATTGGCATTTCCAAATTGTCTGTAGTGTGCAATTGTGCCCTGTGATGGGTTGGGTTCAGGGTGTCCCCTGCCACGTGCCCTGAGTTCCCTGGGATAGGCTTCAGGCTCCCCCGCGATCTTGTGTAGGACTGTCAGTATGGAAAATAGATGGAACTCCAGTGGCCTGAATAGAGTCCTGACATCAACTCCACTGAACAACATTTGGATGAATTGGAATATCTGTTGCAAGCCAGGTCTCGTGGACAGAGATCAATACCGGAACTCACAAATGATCTTTTGACTAAATGGTCACAAATTCCCACAGACACTGTTACAGCTACAAAGGTGGACCAAATCCATATTAATGCCAATGGTTTTGGAATGGAATGCCCAACAAGCTCATATAGTTTGTTGTATAGTCATGTGTCCTTATATACTTTCAGCCAAGCAAAGGACCCCTGGACTGGGCTGGAAATTTGGTCATATTACATAAAATAAAGCAGATCCTTGAGCTAGAGCTAACTAAACAATGTCGGTGGATCTTCTTCAATTTCCAGATATTGATGTTATCATTTCTTAATTCCATGGTTTGCATGCAGGTTCCACAGACAGTATTCTTCATCCACAGCACTTTTGAGCCTCATCACAGTTATTTAATCCTCTGTAATGGAGGTTCATAAACACACTGGATGGTTTTATTCTTTTAAAACTATATATATTCTGCGAAAGATAAGTGAACATCGATTCCTGGTCATTCTGAGAATCTTCACTGTTACTATAGCAAAGCTCTCAGAAAGAGAGTGAGAGTATTCAGCTCTCCTCTGTGTCACTTCCACTGTGAAGTATCACTATGTCCCTCGACACTCAGAGTTGCTGGCTTACATGAATAATGGGGTAATTAACTCAATCATGGTGCTTGTGCCAGTGATAAATTTTGTTATTACTCCTTCTTTGCTCTCCACACATTCCATATCAGAACTCTTTCCTCTACATTACCCCAGTGCACGCACAACCAAACACACACACACGCACACACACGCACGTATGCGCGCACACACACACATACCTACAGTGGTGCTTGAAAGTTTGTGAACCCTTTTTTCTATATTTCCACATCAATATGACCTGAATCATCATCAGATTTTCAAGTCTTAAAAGTAGAGAAAGAGAACCCAGTTAAACAAATTAGACAAAAATATTATACATGGTCATTTATTTATTGAGGAAAATTAACCAATATTACATATTTATGAGTGGCAAAAGTATGTGAACCTTTGTTTTCAGTATCTGGTGTGACCCCCTTGTGCAGTAATAACTGCAACTAAACGTTTCCGGTAACTGTTGATGAGTCCTGTACATCGACTTGAAGGAATTTTAGCCCGTTCCTCAGTACAGAACAGCTTCAACTCTGGGGCGTTGGTGAGTTTCCTCACATGAACTGCTTGCTTCAGGTCCTATCACAAAATTTCTATTGAATTAAGGTCAGGACTTTGACTTGGCCATTCCAAAACATTACCTTTATTCTTATTTAACCATTCTTTTGTAGAATGACTTGTGTGCTTAGGGTTGTTGTCTTGCTGCATGACCTGCTTTCTCTTCAGATTCAGTTCACAGACAGATGTCCTGACATTTTCCTTTAGAATTCACTGGCCCAGATGCAGTTAACTATGCACTGTTTGGGCCAGTATTGTGGCCCAAACCATGATACTATCACCACCACATTTCACAGATGGGATAAGGTGGAATGTAGTATTTTCCTTTCTCCAAACACAACCCTTCTCATTTAAACAAAAAAGCCGTGACTTTCTCCATGTAGCCCTTGTTATACTCACCATTGTTATACAGTGTTCTCCTGATGGTGGACTCATGAACATTAACATTAACCAAGGTGAGAGAGGCCTTTAGTTGCTTAAAAGTTACCCTGGGTTCCTTTGTGACCTTGCATACTATTAGACATCTTGCTCTTGGAATGATCTTTGTTGGTTAATCAATCCTGGAGAGGGTAACAATGGTCTTGATTTTCCTCTATTTGTGCATAATCTGACTGACTGTAGCTTGGTGGAATCCAAACTCTTTAGAGATGGTTTTGTAACCTCTTCCAGTCTGATGAGTTTCAACAGCTCCTTTGCTGAGCTCCTCAGAAATCTCCTTTGTTCATGCCATGATAAACTTCCACAAACATGTGTTGTGAAGATCAGACTTTGATAGATCCCTGTTCTTTAAATAAAACAGAGCGCTCACTCACACCTGATAATCATCCCACTGTTTTATATCACCTGACTCTAATTTAACTTTCAAATTAACTGCTAATCCTAGAGGTTCTCATACTTTAGCCACTCACAGATATGTAATATTGGATCATTTTCCTTAATAAATAAATGACCAAGTACAATATTTTTTTCTCATTTGTTTTACTGGTTTCTCTTTATCTACTTTTAGGACTTGTGTGAAACTCTGATGATGTTTTAGGTCATATTTATGCAGATATATAGAAACTGTCATGCACCACTGTATTCTACATATTTTTTTTAACTATTTAGCTGGTTATCAGCATTCCATCAGTTATGCCATGTTTACCTGACACTCCCTTAAATATACACCTCACATCACATCCTGTACTATTAGAGTTATAGGACATATAGGAGTTATTTCTAGACATGTTTTATAGCTGGTTTTTAAGAACATTGTTAACATTGTTATTGTTGTTTTTATTTTGCAAGATGAGTGAAGACCAGTAAAAGCAATTCAGTGATGTTAAACACAACTTCTTACCAAAGTCTGATTAATTTACTGTCTTGAATACAAAAAATAATGTGTTCTCTCTCTCTCTCTCTCTCTCTCTCTCTCTCTCTGTCTGTGTGTGTGTGTGTGTGTGTGTGTGTGTGTGTGTGTGTGTGTGTGTGTGTGTGTGTGTGTGTGTGTGTGTGTGTAGAAATGCATTTATATGTTGCTGGTTACCAAATGTCCCCACAAGAATGGGGATATCTGGCAATTCTCAACTTATGGAGACATTTGGTTTAACCCCATGAGAAATACAGTATTTAAAAAAAAATATTTAACAATTGGTGTAGCATAGCATTAATTATCTGCATTAATAATTATGTTGATGGAAGGTTCTCACAAGCACAGTAAGACAACAATACGTGCTTTTTTTTCTGGTCAGACTGAAATGCTGGAACTGAAGATTTCTTTACAAGGATTTCCATAGAGCAGCTGTTGTTCCTATTCAGACCAAGACATGAATCTGCAGTGGAAAAAAAAAAAGTATGGTCTCTACTGAGTTCTTTGCTCCTTCAAAAGGTCTTTCACACTTCAAAAGGTCTTGATCAAAGAAAACTACCAAGAGAACACAGACTATCTCACTTTTTCCTCCTGACTGAAACTTGAGCACAAGATTAGATATAGGCCTGTCCTTTTATCCACACAATATACACAGTCCACATACAGCAATAAGTAATGAATCAAAAAAGTGCAAATACAGTGAATGTAAAAAGTCTACACACACCTTTTAAAATGGCAAATTTTTATGATGTAAAAAAAATCATGATAAATCGTGTCAGATCTTACACCTTTAAAATAATATAGCAACCACCAAAATTTGAGTGAAAAACAAATAGAAATATTTGTAGCGACTTACATTAACCTGGTTACATAAGTGTGCACACCCCTTAAGTAATTCTTTGTTAATGCAGCACTCAGCTTTTTTGGGTAAGAGTCAATATTATCCCACTTTTCCTTGCAAAAATGCTCCAGATCTATCAAATTGTGAGATGATCTCTTGTGCAAAGCCCTCTTCAAGTCATTCCACAGGGTTTTCAAAAGAATTTACATCTGTCCTCTGACTGGGCCGTTTCAGAACATTGATCTTTTTCTTCTGAAGCCATTCCTTTGTTCACTTGGATTTGTGCTTTTGGTTGTTATACTGAAAGGTAACTTTTTCCTTCATTATCAGCTGTGTAACAGACTCCTGCAGGTTTTATTGCTTAAATTCACTGGTATATAGAGCTATGCATGCATCCCTCTATCTTGACTGGAGTCCCAGTCCTAACTGACAAGAAGTAGCCCCATAGCAGGATGCTCCCACCAGAGTGCTTCACCGTGGGCATACTGTTCTTTGGGTGATAAGCTGTCTTGTTTTTGCACTAAGCATATCTTTTAGAATAATGCACAAAACGTTCTACCTTGGTCTCATCAATGACTGTATCTATAGGATAAAGCTAATTTAAAAACACCAGTGCAGTGCACATTTTCTACTGGAATGTTATATTCCAAGCTATGATTAGATGAAAATGCTCTATCTTTACCATATATGGAGCTAGATGTTATGATATTCAAGAAAAAGTGTGTGCAGTGCTACTTTTTTATCTGGGAAACTGAAAACAATTTTATTGTTTGTGAAGTACTGCTGCTTGACATCTCTTATCTGGAGCTATTTCCATTTTTGGCAGTGCCGATTCTTTTTAAAGGTTAATCCGCTGATTATAGACACAGTAGCGATGTCATGAGTCATGGAGCTTGCAAGGCTAAAAAATGTCACGGATGGATCTTCACACAAGACTGATATTCCCCTTGGGTAATGTTGTATAAGACCTGGTTATTAGGGCAGGAGGTTTATGCAAGCAAATGGAGAGAGAACCTTACAGTGTAATTTATACTTAGCATTCAATTGCATGCATAGCAGTCACTTCCCCCCATTTTGTGCAATCAAACCTTTACCAAAGAAGCATGCTATTAGGACCAACCTGAATGGAAAATAATACAATATGTATTACTTAGGCTATTTATGTATTACTTAGGCTATTTAATCTGTCTGCTTTACATGGTTTCAAGTTTTCACTACCACTAAAACACTTAATCCCACACACAGAAGTCTCAAATGAGCTGAGAAGCTGAATCAGGTGTGTTCCTAGGAAAAAATTAAACTTTTTAGGGTAGTATGCATTGTATGAAAGGTCAGATTTTCTTCCTGCCTAATCTCTTCTATTGAAGCAGGTGTTCATACGACACTCAGATGGATTTGATCTAACAAAAAATAAGGATTTGCGCAAATTTGTGGAGTCCATGCCAGCTCGAGTGTACACTGTCATTAAAGCAAAAAGGGGACGCACCAAATTCTAAGGAACCCTGACATTCATGTAAATATTTCAAAGATTTTACTCAAGCTTTTGTCAATAATATAATTTGTAATATAATTTGTTGGATTATATTAGAAAGAAATGCAAAATATAAGCATTTTCACTAGTGGTCTCATATTTTTGGACCCCACTGTTTGTGATAGCATACTAGCTTACTTACATACTTGCATACTAGTATCCTTATGTACTAGCAGACTAATGTATGAAACTACTAGAATGCTTACAAAATTACAAATGCAAAAATAAGCTTTTCATGCTTGGATACTCCCATTCAAGGGGCCTGCCTAGATAGAAGAGATTATTGCCAATGTGATAGTGGATTGAAAAGAATTTCTAAATAGATTTAGATGGGAATGGTAATGGTACCCAGACCAAGAGCAAGTTAGGATGAATGGCATAAAACAGTGCAAATGAATAATGCATTAGTATGTACTAATGACATACTAGTGCAGTATTTTCCATTTTGTTTCTATTTGTTTTATTACAATGGAAATGTACATCCAACTGTATTCATAAAGAGAAGTACCTGTTCAGCAACTATGTGCAGGTGCGCCGTGCAATTCAGATATTAGGCAGTGTATCAGAGGTCTTAATGTGTGCCAGTTGTCATGGTTATGCCTAAATTGCCCTTGAACTACATTACCCATCGCCCCAGCATGTCACATGACCATGTCACATGTTTTCAATCACGCTCACCCGTGTCTTGTTTCACCATGATTAGCATCATTACTTAAGTTATTGTGCTTTAGCTTCTCATTGTCAAGCTTCTGTTGTGTTCATGTTCATATGTCATTGTGTGTTCCATAGTCTCATTTATTGTCCCATTTATTTGCCTAGTATTCTCTGTTCTTGTTCTGGTTCTTTTTGTTCCATGGTTTTGGTTATCTGGCTGCACATTATTTAAATAAAATATGCACTTATTAAAGTGCAAATAAAGCAAAATTATTAACGCAAAATAAAGCAAACTCTGCAATATTCGGAGGGGCTTGCAATTTTTCAAAATTACTGCAGATTTTCCACAGATTTGGGACATCACCACAATGTGCATTCAGTCAAAGCCCTCTTCGATTCACATACGTTGAACACGTTGAACTGGATCAACAGTTCCTGTGGAAGAGTGTACTAACTGTGACAATTAGTGAAATACAATCGTCCACAGGAACTGGTGATCCAGTTTTACAGAGCTATATACTGAGTCTGTTCTGTGCACATCCACCACTGTCTGGTATGGCTCAGCCACGCAACAAGACAAAATCAGGTTAGAGTGGATAGTCAGGACTCTTCAGGACCTGTTCTTGTCTCAGGAAAGGGGCAATGAAATACATACCACACAACCAGGTCACTACTTAATTGAGCTTCTTCCTTCTGACAGGTGCTACAAATAACTGCGTGTCAATACAGCCAGACACAAGAACAGCTTCTTTCCAGAAGCCATTAAAAGACATGATCAGACATGGGCCTTCAAGAACATTTTAAATCATAACACTCCCACCCTTTCACATTACAATCAGACATAATGGCATATGGGTCAGAAGATAACATCTCCACTCAAACATGAGTTATGAGGCATTTCAACCCTGCTGAAAAAAACAATAGAAAGCCTCAAAGAATTTGCAATGGTTTTAATGGTTAGAATGGGAATTGTACTGGTTTTACTGGAAGCTGTAATAGTCCCTGTCTCTATTGGTAATTTGTTGTAACATGGTGTAACTTACTTAGACACAAACATCACAGATTGTCAAAACACTTGTGATCTGCCATGTCGAATGATAATCATAGGAGATCCGTAAGTACTCTCAGGTGTTACACGTCATGCCTCAATGTGGGATCTGGTGGGAAATACAGAAGTTCTGGTAATTTTCCTCTGTTTTTTAAATGCCATAAATTGTACTTGACTGACTGACAAAGAAATATTGTTGTTACTAATGGAAACCTTGTTTTTATAAAAAACAGTTTGAATGTAACCTATGCAGTCACCAATGGTTACATTTGCAACAACTCTTAAAAGACCTCCCACCCAAAACGAGCTGTAGCTGCATTCACACCATGTCATAATTACCATACTTATGAGATTCCAACTTTTGTAAAAAGCTTTCATGTTTTCGTAGAACTTGTAATTACAACATGTATACTAGGGATTTTTTGAGAGCTCCGACTTGTACCACCTGACCCCTGCAAGGTCATGCGTAAACACTCAAAATGTTACATTTTATTGCCAATTATTTATATACATATACACTATATATACATATACATGGAGTGACCCCTTTGCATTATTAAAATATAACAACTATAATGATGATGAGAAAGCAATGACTCTAACTGATGATCAGACAAACTGAAAATGAAGCCTTGAAGAGGAGGAGCTGGAGAAGAAACTGGAAACTGTTTGGTTGCAAGATGAACATCAGACCAGGACATTAAATTTCGCACAAAGTAAGTTTGTGGAAAAGGTAAAGGTGTTTCTGTGTACAGCAGTGCAGCTCAAGGTTCCTGAACTTGGCTTACTGCCGTTGTGGAGTTTCCTGTTTCTTCCTACCTCCCTGAAACAGGTGGATTGACTACAGTGTGTGTGTGTGTGTGTGTGTGTGTGTGTGTGTGTGTGTGTGTGTGCGCGCGCGCGTGTGCGCGCGTGCGCGTGTGCGCGTGTGTGCGCGTGTGTGCGCGTGTGTATGTGTATGTATGTATGTGTGTGTGCATGGTGCCCTGTGTGTCAAAGGTGAACTCCAACCTCGTCCAAACCCTCTTACTAGGATAAAGCAGTTACTGAAGATGAATGAATGAATGTGTTAATTTTTGACATCCTAAAAAGTTATATTATATTATATATTTTATATATATATATATATATATATATATATATATATATATATATATATATATATATATATATATATATATATATATATATATATAAGGGAAGAGAGACAGAGGGATAGACAGACAGACAGATACAGACAGAGTGTATGTAGAGAAAGTGATGGAGGGTATGGAAGGAGAGAAAGATACACACACACACATACACACACATACAAGCAATAACACTGCATCAGGACCAGCCTCAGAGAGAAAGTACAGACTCAGTGCAATGACTTGAGATGGGCTGATATAAGAAACCCTAGCTCACTACAGAGCAGAGTGCACACACAGACAGAGCTGCACATCTTAATTGAGTGTCAAATACACATCAACTTTAGAAAATGTATCTTTTAAAGGCAAATTGACTATCTAGAAAATGTCCATTCAGAATGTCAATTTCTGTTGTACACTCTTGCCAACAAACACATAGAATCACAGAACAGATGCTTGATTGGATTGAGATCTGGGAAATTTGGAGACCAAGTCAACACTTTGAACCCTTTGTCAATGTTCCTCAAAGCATTCCTGAACAATTGTTGCAGTGTGGCAGGGAGCATTATCCTGCTGAAAGAGGCTACTGCCATTAGGGAATACTGTTGCCGTGAAGATGGGTACTTGGTCTGCATGAATGTTTAGGTAGGTGGTAAGTTTCAAAGTAACATCCACATGAATGTCAGCACCCAGTGTTTCCCAGCAGAACAATGTCCAGAGCATCACACTTCCGCCACCAGCTTGCCCTCTTCTCATAGTGTGTCCTGGTGCCATCTCTTCCCCACTTAAGCGAGGCACACGCACTCTGCCGTCCATATGATGTGAAAGAAAACGTGATTCATCAGACCAGGCCACCTTCAACCATTGTTCCAATGTCTAGTTCTGATGCTCACGATGCCCATTATAGATGCTTTCAGCTGTGGACAGGGGTCAGCATGGGCACTCTGACTGGTCTGCGGCTACACTTCCCCATACGGAACAAGCTGTGATGCACTGTGCGTTCTGACACCTTTCTATTATAGCCAGCATTAACTTTTCCTTCAATTTGCTATTAGTAGCTCTTCTGTAATTTCTACTTATTTATATATATATATATATATATATATATATATATATATATATAAATATAAATATGTGTGTGTGTGTGTGTGTGTCTATCTATCTGTATATATATATATATATACAGATAGATAGACACACACACACATATTTAAATATATATATATATATATATATATATATATATATATATATATATATATATATATATATATATATATATATATATATAAATAAGTAGAAATGGCGTCCCAAATGGCGACCTAAATCGTCCTCTAGTCTGTAGTCCTCTAGTCTGTCCTCTAGTATATATATATATATATATATATATATATATATATATATATATATATATATATATATACAGATAGATACACACACACACACACACACACACACACACACACACACACACACACACACACACACACACACATATTTATATTTATATATATATATATATATAAACCGTATAGCACCTTTCATATTTAAAGTGTAGCTCAAGTCATCCGAGTGCAGACTAGAGGACGATTTAGGTCGCCATTTGGGACGAGGCTGCAGAGAGCCAGCGCGTGTCTGCAGCTAGTTCCGTTTCAAAACTGCAGCTCCCATGATTCCACCTTCAGACGTCATCAGCCTCGGTCTGAATTGGTGGGTCGCATAATAATTTGTCTGGCCGAGTAATGAGTCTATTTCTGCAAAACGTTTTCTTAAAAGCCTTTCAAGCGTCCTGCGGTGATCTCACCACAGTACATCAGTTACATTTGTCAGTTTGATTTATACAATTTGTCAATCATGTACAATGGATCACAATCATGTAAACCATTTGTCTCTGAATTGAAAATTAAGATGAAACATTTACTTTTATCTCCATTTCACATATCACATATTTCACGAATCAGCACAAGTGTTTGAGCGAATAACAGTTTTGTGCTTCTCTGCCAGTATCCCTGAGTCTTGAAATAACAATTTTATTTATTTATTTATATAAAACGTATTGCGCATTTCTTAATTAAAATGTAGATCAAGTCACCTGAGTGCAGACTAGAGGAGGATTTAGGACGCCATTTGGGACGAGGCGGCTAGTTCCCTTTCAAAACTGCAGCTCCCATGATTCCACCTCCATACGTCATCAGCCTCGGTCGGAATTGGCGGGTCGCAAAATCTTTTGTCTGGCCGAGTAACGAGTCTATTTCTGCAAAACCTTTTCTTAAAAGCATTTCAAACGTCCTGTGGTGCATTCTTAAAAAATAAAAATAAATAAAAATCTAATAAATTAGCACTCATTTGGGGGTGTCGTTGCGCCGTTATTTTATTCATCCAAAGGTAAGTCACGCCGTTTCGCCATATTTTTAACTAACGTTAGCTAACTGTTCGACTGGAACATGTTTTCAGCAGAGGATACCTGCAGGGATTTAACATACATTTAACTAGTGGTAGCTGGCAGCATTTCTCTTGGTAAATAACTGTCTGCTGGTCCTGTAACTGAACTCTTTAAATGTTAGTTTGTATTTTTGTAGTTCTTGTTCGTGGTCATGGGCTGCAGGTCAATATGGAGAACGAGGCGTGTTGTGCTCGCGCTTATCCTTCTCCTCTGCTCGCTCGGGCCGTTTTATTTTGAGAAGGGGTTGCTGTGGATTTCCCCACGCGTATTAATGTAGCTACCGCGTTATGACGGTTTATTTCGGGGTTTTTCTTTGAACGTTTTGCCGTTGTGGCTCTCATTTTATTATCTCAATAGTGCTCTCTGTTTTGTAGCATTGCGAAGAGTAATGTGTAACGAGCTTGGCTCAATCGGTTCCGCCCACTCCGCCTGTAGAAAGAAAGAAACGCCTCCTCTCCCGGTGACTTAGGATAACCGTAGCGACTATAATGTTTTCTGTATACAGGCCACAGATGTATACTTTGACCTGTTTCGTATAGCATGGATTCGTACTACAACAAAAAAATGTTTTAGTTCCTTAAACTGCTTCATACTTCGAATATGTTGTGTCTTTTTGCGCGCATGCGCACCGGAAGCGCGGTTTCCTGCTAGTAGAAAAGCTGTCAGCGGCCACGCAGCAGAATGGAGAGCTCCTTCATACGGTTTTATATTCTAATGCTATATGCAACAGCCATGTCGATATTGTGCAAAAACTCCATAAATAAATTGTGCACAAATGCATGATTAAACTCAAAGCACCAAATCACAATTTCACTATTGTATTTTTTTTAATGCAATTAGATATACCATATAATAATTATACAATAGAGTAGAGTATGTTTTTCCATTGCACAAGTACAGTGAAACTGGGGTTGCATCTTTCTTACTAGATACTATACAAGAAATAATAAATTTTTAAGATTACAACTTTAAAAAGAGTATATATCCTATCCTACATTACAGGCAGTGTAAACAGTGTTTGGTAGTAGTAGTGCAACAACTACAGGAATGTAGATATGGAGTTTTCATTAATAACACATTGTAATTGAGATTTTAATTGATAATACAGCTTTATCTAGTGGCTCTTCACTGGGTTTCCAATTGAGTTGTCATTTATTTTTGTCAGGCACACTTGGTATTGGTTGACAAGATTGTTTGTTGAACAATGGCATTTTAAATAAACCAATAAACCAAGATTGTTTATTGCCAATAATTCACTTTTACAGCTCCTGGTTAGGGAATGTGAAGTCAGTGTTTTCATAGGACCACTCAGCAAATATTTCATCCACAGTTCCACGATCAGCATGACTTTGGTGGTATCCAGTCTTTATAGGATTGTACAGTTTTTTTGGCATTTGTTGTGGCCAAAAACGCTTGATTTTGCTGAGGCTTTCCTCAAGATTTGTGCTGTAGGTTGTAGGATTTTGTTCCCTTTTTTTTTTTTTCTTTTTTTTTTTCTTTTTCTTCCTTCCTTTTTTTTTGTGCAGAAAAGTACTTGAATTGGCGACATTGCAGTTGCATGAAATTGTTCTTTCGCAGTGATGTTTGTTGGTTAACGAGACCTTTTTTGGCTGTACTCATGTTCGATGCATGTGAATCCAAGAAGACTTTTGCTGAAAGCGTGTTGTGATTCCGTCACATGACTCGTCTTGGCCCGAATCTGCAGAAACTCTGGTAATTCTGAAAAATTGTAATGTTCTTGGAATATCGTGGCGTTTCCTCGATTTTGCGTTAATTTCTGTGATTGCGACATCCCGGACGAACTGAGAATCTAAACGTACCATTTTCAGTGTAGGTGCTCTGCAATTGTGTTGTCTTTTTGTTTTGTTTTTAAAACTGCTTTTCTTGTAGCTATAACAAACGTACATGATTCAGGCTAAAATCGATGTTTAAAAAAAAAAAAAAAAGCCGTTTTCTTGGTGGGTGTGATTTATATGAATTGAATTCAGAGCTTTCATTAATTTTTTGTGATGTACTTGGCAGCATTTGGACATCTTGTCAGACTGCCAGTGTTCCCTTTAATAATGTGTGTAGTGCTGCACACTTCTGAAGGCTGTGTGAAATCGATACACACTGAAGAATTTAAGGCAAACCATATAATGTGCAGTAGTTAGAATGCGTAATAAACACCATTGGTGAACTCTCGTACAGTTTGATAAGTTAATGTGCAGTTTTCAACATGCGGGACAAGTTTGCATCTCTGGGGTCGTCATTGCTTTCTGTTGTTAATGTTGTCTCTCTAATATTACAGCGGGGTTTTAAGAATGGAAACCTTTTGTGCATAGCAACACGAGTGTTGCGTTTCCTGAGGAGCAGGTGAAGGTGTGAAACTGCTTGTGTTCCAGAGTTTATATGATGTTAGTGTTCTGTTTGTGTATCACCAACCTAATCACCAATGTTCAGTAGTTTCAGAATACCACACTGGATAAAATACTGCAGAGGGTAACTTTAACTAGCTGGCTAAAACTAGGGAAAAGGGATCTCTTGATGCCTGTAATTTCAATACAGCTTAAAATATCATTGGAAGAGGTGTTATGAGGGATAACACTGGGTTTTAAACAAGAACGGGTTGTCCCTCCCAGCCCTTGAGAGGAAACCAAGTAAAGAGCCATTTCACGTTACAATTTATCAACTAGCATGTGTTTTTGTTTATTGATGATTAATTATCTTTGTTCACTCCTGTTGTTGATGCCTATGTAGACAAGTTATTATAATTGACACATTAATGTTTGATTTCATACAGGGGATTAAAAAAAACTAAATACTTTTGAAATATGTATTTAATATACAATATATGCTTTAATTGTTTATTACTTATTAGTATTTTGAAATTATGGTTTGTTTGATCAAAAAATACTGCCTGGGCACAATTCTGAGCTGTTATTGAGATTTTGTAAATTAGGAAAGCAAGGAAAAAGCTTCATTGTTGTAGTTACTGATGAGATGGGAGCATGTTGGGGGGGGAAATGCTCAAAATCTTTCACATCGGTTGGTAAATGTTCTCAACGGTGCATGTCATTTTGCAGCTCGCAAAATAATAATAAAAAAAGCTGCAGTCATGGATTTCAGAAGCAGAAAATCACAGCTGGGCATCAAATCTTCTGAGGCACTAAGAAGTATGTTTGCTTCCCAAAAATATAAAAACTAGGTGTTGCTGGCCTGGATAAAGTAGGATCGCGTAATCAGCAGTTTTCTTAAGATACTTTTCAAATTGTACATTTGGAAGAGTAGATGGTGCTTGTTGTGAGCTGTATTAGCTGTAATATTTTTATTGTTTTTTTTTTTGTTTTTTTTTTTAAATTTTATGTTCTGAACAATATTACGATTGTGATTAATGCTGCTTAGTGTTATTTAATAATCTTCACAGGTGCAGCACTTGCTGCTGAAATGCCTGTAGGTGGTGTGATGACCTGAGAATTGTCCAAACACACCCTGTACCTAAAACACACATTTACAACCCCTGCAGGTTAGCACAATAAATTGATGAGTAGGTTATAACTAGAAATCGTTCATATTGATACAGCAGGCATACCACTTGAAGAGAATACCTTAGTTGGAGCCTGTTACAATTGACAAATTGTAGTGGCTCAAACTGTGATTAGTAAGCTGTGTAATCAATCATGCAGCCCTGCTAAGGTGAAAGCATTCGCTCTTTGGTTAATTGCTGTGCTTGGGTGAATATCTGCTTTTTGTAACTGTTAAAGGATGTGACTGCAGATGGGGTGGACTATTTCTTGGTCAAGTGTTGGTTTAAAACCCACTAGGAGTTAACTGTAAACCAGTCTCAAAATGTAAAGGTGAAGAATTGCAAATACTAGCGTAAGGCAGTTTTTAGGCTGAAGTTGATTTGTAATAGACAGGAACTCTTGAGGTGTTGCAGATTGGTCAAACACAAGCTCCACAGAACCATCTCTTAGCTACTATGTTTTAAAAACCTGTGTTTACCTAACAAACAATTACTAAAGTGTTTTAATATTGTTATTGGTAGTAATGTTGTATATCCTTACCATTGATATGTTTCTGCCTTGTTATTCTCTCCCTGATATCACTTAATTTATGAACTCCTTGACCCCTTGCCTCCCCCCCTCCCTAATCTGCACTTTCACTCTGTTCAGCTCTTTTGACGTTGACAAGGAACCAGAAGGTTCCGCAGACTCTTCCCCGACGAGTATGAGCCAGCCAACAGACAACACTAGTGATGCTGCCGCTGTCACCCCAGGTGTCGCACAACTTTCTATCACGCTAAGCTTCACTTCACTGTGTTGTCTCACTTTGCCGTGTGTTTTGGGAATGGGTGGTGATGTCGGGTGCACAGACAATTTTACTCTGCACAGTGGGTGAAAAGTGAACGCACAAAAGTGGAAATGTTTGTTCAGGGTCCAGCACCTGTTGAGTTCCCTGCCATAAAATGCATATGTACACCTGGGAATTAAGTGCTGATAATAGCATGCAACTGAGAGAAATTGGACAAAGTTTATCGCTGATCCGTCTATAGTTTAGGTACAACATTTAATGCATTGTATAGACACACTTGGCAAGCTGCTGGATCTCTTTAATTGGTTGTATTTAGTTTTTCCGAGGGCTAATTCTGATATTAAGTCACCGGTGAAACTAATGAACATCAAAATGCTGATACGGAAATACAATTAAATGTATTAAATATAAATGTTACTAAAGCTAGTCTAGTATTTACACTATTCTGCTTGCTCAGATATCTGTACACTAGGAACAGTGTCGGTTGTCTAAAAAATACTCCTCTTTCAAAAGACTTCAGTTTACTTTGATTAAAAAAAAGTGTTCTTCATTAACGTAAAGTTGTCGATTTCCGCTTGCAGTAAATCTGGTGAACCATGAACTATAACATGTCTAATGAGGCAGGGCTAATATTAAAACACTTAAACCTTTCTGTAGTCTAAATGAAGCCTGGGGTTAAAAAATTCATATACTGTTACTACTGATGGGTAGAGCATGCTAAAAATTAAGTATCTCGGTAAATGCAATTTAATATGAAATGACAGGTCCACTAATTGCCATTATGTGTATTGACTGAGTAAGGCATATGCTTTAAAAACCTGATTTGACGCATTAGTTGACATGCACAGCAAAGCACAGAGTAACAGTTCTCACAGTGAGCGCTTGGCTTCTGTATGGTTGTTTGTTTCTTTTCCATAATACCATCTCATCTGTGCTTTATCATCACACTTTAATAATGGTTCCTTGCTCTAGGCCACTTTAGGAGTTAGTACATTGCTGAGTGGTGGTGGAGTTTCAACATTGAATTTTATAAAGCTTGAAGATGCTCTAAATACAGCCCCTCACCCTCCCCCCTATATTTTTTTTTTTTTTTTTTTTATTTAAAAAAATATCCTACTCTTAGGAACTGACTGATTGATTGATTGGTTTGATTCTTTGCTGTCTTACCAGCACATGCTTGTTTCGATTACACCCTGGAACTGGAATGGTCTTGGGATTAGGATTTTATATTACTAATCTACACATAAGAGCCTATAATATTGAAATGAAGAGAAAAATTCAATATAGTGTGCAATATTTATTTAGAAATGATAATGAGCACAGCTGCAGCTCTATGACGAGAACGCCATGTAGCAAAGGGTGGTGACTGGGTAAGGAAGGGAAACAACAAAGAGTCAAAGGATAACTCTGAAGGAGCTGGAGAGAGCCAAAGCTCAGCTGGGAGAAGCTGTTCACAGGACAACCCAGATATTCTACAAAGCTGGCCTTTGCTCATTCTTGCCATGAAATGGCAAGCATGAGCAAAAGAGTTCTCTAGTCTGATTAGACCAAAACGTAACTTTCTGGCCTTGACACCAGGTTTGGTGGAAAATTCAATACAGCTCATAACTTTCAGAACATCATCCCTACAGGAGAAGCATGGTGGTGGTAGCATCGAATAGGCACATCTCTGCTTGTTTTTTGAGCTACAAACAAGAAGTAAATAATGTGTCATAATACATCTTAACTGTGATTTCTGTGGGTTAGAAATTTTAAAATCTATATTCTGGGATCCTGTTGTATAATCTGAAATGCTAGGGAAAATCTTATAGTACACCCTTTTTTTATTTATTTATTTATTTATTTTTTGGCGCATATCTGATTTATCATTGGACTGTGGAAATTTGAGTACTGCTTTTGCTTTCACTTATTACACTGTTGATCATATGCTAGATTTGTGCTAGTCCCCCCTCCCCTTCCACCTGTTTTGGGCTGTATATGTAACAGGGTTTACACAACTGATAGTACAAATAGGGTCACTGCTTCCCAACTCCGATTGCATTCTAGGTATTGCTGGAGAGGAGCAACAGTGGATGTGTTCCTGACAGGGCTCAAACAAAAGTAAAGTTGTTGCTGGTTTAAAGATATTGTATATTTTGCTAATGACTTGTCCGTTTCTGATCATTTGCACTACCTAGATTTAAAAATAAAATTAGCTTGGCTTGACAGTCAGCAGTCTAATACCCTGCATTAAAATGTAATGGCAGTAAGCCTATGTTGCTGTTTTCTGTAAAGCCTGCATTAGTTTAAGCTGAAGCTTCGTACCAGGTCAGGAATGCGCTCTCTCATATCATGATGACTGAGGACTCATTCTGGAACTCTTTTAAGTTCCTCATTTACTGACAATCGTGTGATTAACCTCTTGTAGCTTAGCGTTTGTACGCATGACACTGTTGCTGTAATTCCATTTAAAGTGTGCAAAGGCCTAGCTAAAAAAGGTAGAGCTCCTTTATGATTTTTACAGTTATCAGTGCTTTATTACAGTAAGTGATGCAATGTTGACTGGACCAAATGGTGTTGTCTTGGGACAAATTTCATTACTATAAGATGTGGAAATATAAAGTTTGTTTTTATTCCACTGGCTAATAAATACATGTAATGGAAGTACAGTGTACAGGCTCATGTTGACCGATGAATGCAATACAAAAAACAAACTTTTGCTTAAAACCCGCTATGTGCTGCATAGTTGAGGTATTCAAGAAGAAAAGACAAAGATAGACTGCTTTTTCCTTTTTTTTCCTGCCTTCTAGAACCTGCACCGGCAACTGCCAAACTGGCATCCACCGGAGGAAAGAAGCAGACCAAGAAGAAGGTGGAGGAGGTGGTAGAAGAGGAAGAGGAAGAATATGTGGTGGAGAAAGTTCTGGATCGACGGGTGGTGAAGGGTCGAGTCGAGTACCTGCTCAAATGGAAGGGCTTCACAGAGTGAGTGAAAGCATTAAATCTTGACCATACTTAAAGGAAAAGTCACCTTGAAAGTCTTGCATACTATAATGGTGTTTACTGGTTTAATTTTATCAACGACATTTTGTCTTTCACTTTGGTTAATGGTTTCTCACATTACCCACTATAGTGCTGGACTAACAGCTGATTGGGGGGGGGGGGGGGGGGGTTGGTTTGTTGATCCCCTAGGGGAATTTTGTTGCAATAGTACAATAAACAACAAATTACAACAATAGAGATTACAGTACCTATATGGCGGTATTCTAAATACATAAGAATAAATAAGAAGAATCAATAGTAGTAGAAGAAGAAGAAATAGTGCTGCCAGTAAAAATTAGGTCATACTTCATCTCTAACTAAAAGAAATGAAAGTGGAAAATCCTGCTTGATATTTCTTAGATCACATATGACCTGAATTAAGCTCCTGACCACTCGGCACCCCAGAGCTCAGTGCAAATACATAATATAGCTGCATTGTATTCCGGAACTTGGATTCTAGAAATCTGGAGTCTTTATCTCCACTACGTCTGTTAAATTTCTCATAAATCCGTTGAATGAAAAGTTTTTGTTTTTATGTGCTAATGAGAAATCTCATGTGTTATGATTTAAGCTCTTTTAAATGATCCTATTAAACAGCATTGTAAACCTATTGAAGTGCAACTGTGTGTGCACGTGTGGATGCAGTGGCAATGGATACCTTTTGCAGCCATCTTGCATTTACATAGTTAAAGCAAGCCAGGCCTAAAATCCCACTGTAATATCACCGCCAGCCAATGAATTATTACCTGAATCGCATAACATGACAAATATTTCTATGTAACTATATTTGAAATGTTTTGGTGTGGAGTCAATTATTTCTGTGTCGACTTGAGTACACTAATGAGCAATTCAGTGATGCTTCTAATGTCCCAATTAGTGAGGACAACACATGGGAGCCTGAAGATAATCTTGACTGCCCAGACCTAATAGCAGAGTTCCTGCAGTCACAGAAGAAGGCTGGAGATGAGAAAAAAGATGTGGGTGGCAAGAGGAAAGTGGGAGAGTCCGATAATGAGACTGGCAGTGAGGACAGGCCTAAGAAGAGGAAAGACGAGGTAAGAAATGGATTTGCTTTATGGACATTAGTGTGAATTAAAATTTTATATCAATAGGTTTAACCGGTGCCATGTAAATAGTCTTTAAGTGGTGCTTTTAACTAATTGAAAAGCTGTAAGCCCACATTTAAATCAGAGTACAAAAGTTGAAGGGTTCTCATTTCCTGATGCAGGAGAAGCCACGGGGTTTTGCTCGGGGATTGGATCCTGAACGCATTATTGGAGCCACAGATTCCAGCGGAGAGCTGATGTTCCTCATGAAGTGGTATGTGAAGATATCTTTTCTACAATCTGGTTCTTCTGTTTCAATTATCTGCACTAGAATTAGAATTATGCTTACCTGCTCATTTTTTCCTCTTCACATATTCACTGACCAGCCTTTTTTTTTTTTAGGAACACCATACTAATATTGAGTAGGACACACTTTACTAACAGAACAAGTTAAACTTTTTCATGGCTTGGATTTCACAAAGTGTTTGAAACATTCCTTTGAGATTCGGGTCCATGTAGACATGATTGCCTCACATAATTGCTGTAGATTTGTCAGCTGCACATCCATGCTATGAATTTTCCATTATACCACATCCCAAAAAGTGCTCCATTGGATTCAGATCTGGTGACTGGGGAGGCTGTTAACGTACACTGAGCTCATGTTATGTTCATGGAATCGGTTTTTGTGACTAGTTGCAACATGGAGCGTGGTCATGCTGGATGTAGCCAATAAGTTTGGTATATTGTGGCCATAAAGGGATAGTCAAGAGCAATATTCGGATAGGCTGTGGTATTCAGACGATGCACAACTGGTGTTGTGTGCCATGGAAACATTCCCCACACCATTACACCACCACCAGCCTGAGATTTTGACACAAGGCAGGTTGGGTCCATGGATTCATGCAGTTGATGGCAAATTCAGAGCTTACCATCAACACGTTGCATCAAAATTCAAGATTCATCAGACCAGGTGATGTTTTGCAAGTCTTTGACTGTCCTATTTAGCCTGTGTCCACTGCAACCTCTGATTCTTGTTCTTGGCTGAGAAATGGTTAAGCACAGTGTATTCTGCTGTTGTAGTTTCAAGGTTCAGTGTGTTCAGAGATGCATTTTTGCTCACTGTGGTTGTGAAGAAAGGTTATTTGAGTTACCGTAACCTTCTTATTAGCTCAAACTAGTCTGGGCATTCTCCTCTGACCTCTCCAATCCAGGGTGTCTGTGGGTCCTTAAGTCTTAAAATGTCTTCAATTCCTTAATGTAAAAATACAGGCATAATTAGCATTAACATGTTTTAAATTCATGTGTTAAAAATGCAACCGAACCGACACCGTAAAGAAGATTTAGATTTTATTTTGGCTCGTTGCTGTTTGAGATGGTAAACCCGTGTCACTGTGTTGCACTCAGCGTATGTGCCGCTCATCAGTGTTTTAGAGCAGCTCAGTTCACAGTAAATGCCGCTCCACACCAACTTCATCTCACTGTGAGTTTGAGTCGCTTATAAACTGCATTAGACACAACACTCGCCAGATTCATTTTGGTTTTACGTTAGTGTAATCTCAAGCATTTTTGTGGGCAGAGCTTTACAGCATTTAAAAATTTACAGCAAAAATAAACTGTTGCCAACTAAAAGCAGGTCTTCCTGCAGTTTTCTGCCAAAATAAAAGCCACAAGGTCTAACACACAAGTTAATTAAGTGAGAAATATATTATTGTTATATTACTATTTGTACCTCAAATAAAAAATATTCTGTGCAATGGTAATATTACAAAATAGCAAAGTTTTTTTTGTTTTTTTTTTAAATATATTTTTTAAAAATGATCATCTTTACAAAAATGTATGCACATTTATAACACCAATTGTTACATTATCCTGGCATTAAATTACAAAAAAACCTAGTAAACACTGCTGCAAGAGCGTTGCTAATAATATGGAAAGGAAATACTGGGTTTAAAAAGAAAAATTCACTGTTGGCACAAATGGGAATGCAAAAAGGATATTTGCTGTGGTCTGCCATATACCTCTATAGAAGTTTACCCTGCTATAGTTTACTTGGACTAAGAAATGGATGTATATGCATGAACACAATCCATTATAGCTGATGTATCGTGTATTTTTGGAAATGTTTTGAATATGGTATTTAAAAAGTGCTGATACCTGCAGATACCCTGCAATCAACAAGGCACTTCCGCTAGCAGAACTGCCACTCGTGAAATTTTATTTTAAAAAAAAATTCCCCACACCAGTTTGTGTAAATGTTAAAGACTCCCAAGAGATCAGCAGTTTCTAAAATACAGAAGCCAGCCTGTATGGCATCACTAACCATGCTATGGTCAATGTCACTGAAATCACATTGTTCCCTGTTCTGATAATTACATGAATGAGCATGTGTAAAGGTGTTCCTAATAAAGGGGACAGTGTGTGCATATACATAGTCCTGAACAGACATTTGACTCTAGCCATTGCATATGATTTCCTGAACCCTCATGCCTTCTTCATGGACAAGACCACTCCCATCAGAATAGAACAGTTTCTTCATAGGATAAAAATAATCAGTCAGAAGAATGTTGTATTGACTTGCAGTAACCAGTCCCTCTATGGGGACAAGTGAAGTCAGAACATGCCAGCAAAAGGTTTCCTTTAATTTATCACCCATCTAATATTTGTGTATAATTAACACACATTTGAACTGTATAACAAGACTGTAATATTAATAATAGTATCTCTCTCTCATTCATATATATATATATATATATATATATATATATATATATAATATATATATATATATATATATATATATATATATAATGTATATATGTATATGTATATGTAAATATCTCAGTATCTCATAAAAGTGAGCACACCTCACATTTTTGTAAATATTTGATTATATCTTTTCATGTGACAACACTGGAGAAATGACACTTTGTTACAATGTGAAGTAGTGAGTGTACAGCTTGTATAACAGTGTAAATTTGCTGTCCCCTCAAAATAACTCCACACAGCCATTAATGTCTAAACTGCTGGCAACAAAAGTGAGTACACCCCAAGTGAAAATGTCCAAATTGGGCCCAAAGTGTCAATATTTTGTGTGGCCACCATTATTTTCCAGCACTGCTGTAACCCTTTTGGGCATGGAGTTCACCAGAGCTTCACAGGTTGCCACTGGAGTCCTCTTCCACTCCTCCATGACGACATCACCAAGCTGGTGGATCTTCGAGACCTTGTGCTCCTCCACCTTCCGTTTGAGGATGCCCCGCAGATGCTCTATAGCTCAATTTAGGTCTGGAGACATGCTTGGCCAGTCCATCACCTTCACCCTCACCTTCTTATCAAGGCAGTGGTCATCTTAGGTGTGTTTGGGGTCGTTATCATGCTGGAATACTTCCCTGCAGTCCAGTCTGTGATGGGAGGGGATCATGCTCTGCTTCAGTATGTCACAGTGCATGTTGGCATTCATGGTTCCCTCAATGAACTGTAGCTCCCCAGTGCCAGCAGCACTCATGCAGCCCCAGACCATGACACTACCACCACCATGCTTGACTGTAGGTAAGACACACTTGTCTTTGTTCTCCTCACCTGGTTGCTGCCACACATGCTTGACACCATCTGAACCAAATAAATTTATCTTGGTCTCATCAGACCACAGATAATGGTTCCAGTAATCCTTGTCCTTAGTCTGCTTGTCTTCAGCAAACTGTTTGCGGGCTTTCTTGTGCATCATCTTTTAGAAGAGGCTTCCTTCTGGGACGACAGCCATGCAGACCAATTTGATTTAGTGTGTGGCATATGGTCTGAGCACTGACAGGCTAACCCCCCCACCCCTTCAACCTCTGGGTATGACGCTGATCACGTGCACTCAACTACTTTGGTTGACCATGGCGAGGCCTGTTCTGAGTGGAACCTGTCCTGTTAAACCGCTGTATGGTCTTGGCCACCGTGCTGCAGCTCAGTGTCAGGGTCTTGGCAATCTTCTTACAGCCTAGGCCATCTTTATGTAGAGCAACAATTCTTTTTTACAGATCCTCAGAGAGTTCTTTGCCATGAGGTGCCATGTTGAACTTCCAGTGACCAGTATGAGTGAGTGTGAGAGCGACGACACCAAATTTAACACACCTGAGACCTTGTAACACTAACAAGTCACATGACACTGGGGAGGGAAAATGGCTAATTGGGCCCAATTTGGACATTTTCACTTAGGGGTGTACTCACTTTTGTTGCCAGCGGTTTAGACATTAATGGCTGTGTGTTGAGTTATTTTGAGGGGACGGCAAATTTACACTGTTACACAAGCTGTACACTCACTACTGTACATTGTAGCAAAGTGTAATTTCTTCAGATATGATCAAATATTTACAAAAGTCTGAGGGGTGCACTCACTTTTGTGAGAGTGTGTGTGTGTGTGTGTGTGTGTGTGTGATATCTTTCCTATGTAATCAATTACACTGAATGTTTTCTCTCTTGCCTGCAGGAAAAATTCAGATGAGGCAGATCTTGTGCCAGCAAAGGAAGCAAACGTGAAGTGCCCACAAGTAGTTATTTCATTCTATGAGGAACGGCTAACGTGGCACTCCTACCCCAATGAGGAAGAGGAGAAGAAGGATGACAAAAGCTAAACATTAGGCAGAAATGAGCAACATGGTGGTTTTTGACAGAGTGGCAGTTGGTTTGCTTTTCTTTTCCTTTTTTTTTTTTTTTTTTTAAACTTTTTAACTTTTGCCATTAATCTTGAACACTTGGATATTGTGTAGAACACACATACAGTGGTGGGGTTTTCTGGAGTTTAAATATTAAAGAGTCTGTATAGCAACTGCAGAAACAATTCTCCATTTGATCCATCTCCTTTCTTTTTTCTTTTTTTTTTTTGTTGGATTATGGGAAATGTAGTCTACCAAGCTGCAAGATGGTCCTAAGTCAGTGTTTGTTTCAAATGGTTTTATGTGAGTACACTTTTGCAGCTGTGATGTATTGTGATTATGTGAAGCATAGACACCAGTATTTTTAAAGCAACAATAAACAAAAAATTCAGTAATATTCTTCCTTTTTAAATTTCATTTTAATATTTAGATTCACAGACTTTTCTATACAACACTTTTCTCTGTCCAGCTCCTCACATAGCCCTGGCTTATCATTTCCCCCATTATATAATGAAGAGTCTCTGGAGGACTTTGATGTAACATTGAACACCTTTACTGTATTTTTAACATGGATGGCCAGTATTTGTTGGTATTTATAGTATTTTTTTTTTTTTTTTAAATATATGTTCAGGGGCTGTTTAATACCGATTGTCAAATGCTCAGATTTAGTCTTAATATTACAGCAAGTTTATGATCTTCCTGCATTCAGCAATATAACAGCTGCTCCATGAGATTGGTGTGCTTATGGTTATTCTTGCTACTGTATGTGCAACAAGAAGAATTGAACAGTATCAAACAGATGTAGCCAAGTCATTCAGAGAATGTAAATACCACATAATGTTTTTAACCAAAAGCCCAATACCTTGTAAGGTTAAAAAGAACAGATTTTCAGGTCTGTTGCCTTTCACTTTCCTCTTCTCAGTCAGCAGCGTTTAACTGCTGTAGCATTTATTCCCCCTCTTCTTTTAAACACCATTACTAAATGAAGGCATGTTGCTTCATACCATAGTGTGTAAATGGATAATACTGCATGGCTGCAGCATTATTTAATAATATGGGACCTGGAATTCATGTTTTAAAAATTTGCTCTGGGTGGGAAGTGGGATTATTGGGAGATAGTAAACATTCATTTCTCTGGGTGTGCTTTTCAATTCCTGCATGTGCTGTACTCTGGGAATTGTATTAACTGAATGAAACATCATGTTTAGAAGGCTGTTTGGTAGCTCAGGATGCAATGGAATTTAATTATGTTTAAATCAATACATGACAACATTGAAACTACCTTGACTTCTACAACCTCTCGCTTAGCTTTGGAAGCTACTTTTCCTATAATCTAATCATGTGGCTTTTTTGTTTTTGTTTAGTGGTTAGAGATTTTGCACCTGGCCATTTTACATTTAAATAGATGGATGCAGTGGGATGGCTTAATATCTGTATAAAAATGCTGAGAGAAAGCAGGTGATCAACTTGTCCACTGTAATGGAACATGTACTATGCTTGTTAAAACAGAACCATACTGATTTAACTGCATGATTATCCGAGGCTCGTGTGGATCAGACTAATAGTTTAGCTTCTGAAAAACTGGTGTTTATCTTAAAAAAAAATATAAAAATTGGTTCCAGTGTTCAGGGGAAACGAGAGTCAGAATAGCATCCCACTAGTTAAAAATGCCATACGGTCTCAGTCGGTTAGTGACTAGAGTGCACATTCAATATTAGTGTTATGAGTTGTTTTTTTCTTTACTTTTAAAACGTTCCCGTTCAGTGTCCTTTCATTCACTGTTATTGTAAATTCGTCTGTATTTTCCCCCTTTTAGATGTTTTACATGTCAACACACTTGCCATCTTTTGGTTTCTTTTCCTTTTTAAATAAATCCTTTTTATTAAGAGTGGTGTCTACAGGAGGTAATTTTGCAGCTTCATATTTTCTTTTTACAACATGCTAAACAGACTGTTTTAAAGAATAAGCTGCACCACTAGATATATGGTATTTAATCTCTTTAATCAAACACAAAACAAGACCAGCTTGTCATCATGAACCAACAAAAAAAGTAGGAAAACATTATATGGCATTTGCAAAACTTGGGAGGAATAAAATATTACAGTCTCTGACTCGTACAGAATAGAATAATGCCTAAACGTGGTGCCTAACCAGCATCATTATTAAATATGTTTTGTGATTCAAACAGGTTCTACAGCTAACAGCATTTGAACAACACTTGAGCTAGACCTAACGCAGTAATGTTTTTACAGTCCATGAGTGTTATGCAGTTTTGAGGCTTTTGATCCACATCATATCAGAATTGCTTGTGTCGTCTACAATGGTGTAGACAACTATAGTAGTTCTTGGGGGTGCAAGGATAGATTTACTCTGGAATCAAAGACTTTTTACTTGTTTATTCCAAATGTCTAGTATAGCACCTTGCTTTACAGTTCTTACTGTTCTCATAACTCAGAAAATGGATGGTTCTCAAACCTTTTGCAACCAGGGACCTCTTTAACAGCAAAATAAATTTCACAGACCTTGCACAGCTGTATTGTCTGAGCATCACTGTAATAATGCGCTCAGTATTCATATGTACAGAAATGTTAGCTATTTATTGTAGACAGAGCTTTATTCCTGAACTTCCCCCTGGTAGAACATAGATTCAGGGTGCCATTATTTATATTTATTTTTGTTTTATTGAGATTTGGGTTAAATTTACTGAATTAAAGGGACAGCTCTAATAAGCAACTAGCAGGAAGAACTCAATAAATATAATTTTGATAAACGATTGATCTCCATTGTAAGAAAAGGTTAAAAAAAAATTAAATAAAATAAAAATCACAGACCCACTTGAGGTGCTCAGACCCTACTGTTTTAGGAAGGACCCAGTGTCATGACTGCCAGTAATTTCTCCATTGTCATGGAGGTTTGTGATCAAATACAAACACTGCTTTACTGATACACATTTTGCAGATGTGTATTGTATGCTTTGCTTCCTTCTCAACTGCACACCTTCATCCATCCACTATTTCACATAACTGCAAGTGGATGTATTTTTAGCCACTAAATTACAGCAGAAGTCAACTCCACTGCAAAAAGAATGGTTAGGTCATTTCTATGCTGATCTCTCCATTGAATCTTGCAACGTCTGGCTTGCAGGCTCACTCCTTGTCTTTCTGCTTCTTGCCAGACTTCCGTCTGGGTTTTGAAACATGGTTGTCGTTGCCCAGTTGCAGAGTAAAATCCGTGGCTGAGCAAGGAATCCTTTCCACCTCCCTGAGTCTACTCCTCACCTCTTGATAGAGGTCGTTAAGGCGTCGTTTCAAGTCTCTAACTGAACGCAGAACTTCCGATTTCTCCCTGAGCAGTCTTGCACGGTGACGCCGCAGACTATCAACAGTACATTCCAAATCCTCCAAGATATCCAGTTTCCTGCGACGACAGTTTTGCGCAGCGACTTTGTTCTTGCCTCTGCGGCGAATGTCTCTAATAAGTGCTAGTTGAGCCTCATTTAAGCGGTGCTTGGCAAGAAGCTCATTGAACTCTTCAACAGGCAAGTTAATAATGTGGTCAGTTGAAAATGGAATCCTCATGGAACGTGCTCGCTTCTCATCCCTGGTAGATATCTCCTCTTGGAGTTTATATTCCAGAGGTTCTTCTGAGTGCTCTTTGGGAGGCTTTCTTTGGTTGGTACATTGGGGTTGGTTGTAGGTGTGATCATGGCCTATATGATCAAGCCAGGGTGAATATTGGGATTGCAGGTAATGTGTGTAGTACATATTGTTTTGTTCTGGGGTATAACCTCCAACAGCTCCTTCTTCATCCATCGGCTCCTCTTTGATGTGGGTGTATCCTACAGCCCCTTCCCCAGAAATGGAGTACATCGATGACATCGATGATGACGAGCTGGAGGACGATGAGGATTCAGATCTACTTGGGGAAACGGGACTTTGGCTGTAGTCCAGAGAGAGTCCAGAGTCAGAGTCTGTCTGTTCCACTTTTTGGAATACCTCTGACTGGCCAGATCTGTTCTCCAATGTCAGATCCAGCGTACTGTTCTCATCAAGCATGGATTCTTTCAATAGAGGACCAAAAAGACTTGACTGGCTTGGTTCCTCCATAGAGAAGATAGGTATACTGACGTTTGAGCGGTCAGGTGTAGTAGAAAGGAGAAAGTCTATGATGTCAGGGTCATTAAAATTCAAATCGACATTAGAGGAGTTTGAAACATTCAAAGAAGTATCGTTCTGGTTAGAAAGGCAGCCGTCTTCACTGATGGCTGCGTTGGTTGCAAAAGATATCTCGCTGGATCTTGGAAAAATAGGTTGATGAAGGCTTAGATTTTGCTGTATGGGATTCTCCAAAGTTCCTGTCTCTCTTTCTCTTCCCCCATCATTGAGGTGAGAACTGTCCAGTAAGTCATTTGCACTCATGTCCTGCAGAGAGAACAGTGGTGTCATAGCATGTAAATGGGTTACATTTCATTTCACTTCGAAAATCAGATTCCAAAGTGGAATTCTTATTTATGTTATTCATTCACATCTAAGGGCAATTTAACATAGCCATTCCACCCACTGACATTTATAGAAGGTATGAGGAAACCAGAGAACCCCATACAGGCAGCGAGTATTTTCATTCCAAGGTATTTAGACCTGTTGGTTTATGTTGTGCTGTTTCATAAGTCACTTTTCTGGTAATTTTCCCCCTGATGCTAAAAGAATTAAAAAATTCAAAACATGAGGAAACACTAGATGACTTAAACAAAGAAAAGGTGTGGTGGTTACCTGTGGTCCCAAGACAGCAAAAACATCTTGCCATTGCTGTTCTAAGTCCAGCACAGACTCATGTTGAGGTAACAGAGGGGAGAATAGAGACCTGTGGTGTTGCAGTGGGTCTTCATCAGCTCTCACTGGATCAAGATCTGCCAACTAAGAAATGCACATATGAGCAAAAAAAAAAAAAAAAAGAAACTCGTACAGTATATCTGATAACGCTGAACACGTCAGACATCTCAATGAACACTGATTACGAATGACTGACTCGACTACAGATAATGAATTGCTAGAATAGTTAAAAGTTTTTGGCCAAAATCCAGCTGGGAAACTTACATACTGATCATGTCCTAAGGGGAAACCAGCCTCCTGTAATTGCAGACATTCATCAGTAGACAATGAGTTATCCTCCTGTAAACCTGTGAACTGGTAAAATGTAATAGAAGACGGAACATTTTTTATTTCAGTCAACTTATGTGCATGTGCTTCTTTGGAATACAAGATGTAATCAAAACCAGGAAACATTCTTTCTGAAGTGCGTAAACAAATCAGTCAGACAGACGTTGAAAAGGGTTTCAAAGACCTATTAAAAATCCTACCAATATTATTCAAATGCAGACAAAAGACAAAAGGCTAGCAGCTGACCATTTTTAATGGAATATGCTTAGTGATTGATAATCTCCTGTCAGCCATTTCAGAATGTTAACTAGACTGAAAATATTGTCCCTAAAAATTCTTAAAAGCCTTGAAAACCCCTGATTCCATTTTGTCTTCAAACCATGCATAATTATTTTTAAATAAAAGGTCTACTGTTTTCTTTCAGTTTAAATTAGACTTTTTATAAAGCATACAACAACAGGTGCCTTCTACGAGTTTCAGATGACTTCCTGCTTGTTAACACTAGATTATTAGGCCTGACTGCCAAAGTTGCAAACTGTAATTAAAGCAGGAGCCAAAAACAACACTACCACAACACTTTAGACCACTGAAAGAAGAATTCAGCATTACAAACAGCCACATAGAATAATTTTACAGTGCATTCAGGATGTAATCCTGAACATAGAACCCTCCCATTAGTACATTTGAATTTGAAGGAATAAAAAATAACAGCAAATCTAACCCATTCTCTGTTCATGATTATGTACATTGAATGTGCTGAAATGACTTTGATTTGAATGACAGATTTGAATGCTAACATATCTTATTATATTTATTTGATTTGTTAATGATAATGAACACATAGGAAGCTATGAAGCATACAGTGTCTAATGGAAAGGTATTGCTTCAAGTATAGCATACAGTCCATTACACATGCTTTTACAAGAAAATAGTGAATTCTTGTCATGTGAAACATAACCCACAGTCAGCTCCTAACATTGACTCGGTCCTATGTACTGTCCTCAGTTCTCTTAACAGAAGACCTGTCCTCATAAAACTATATTTGTGCACAATGTTTATTACTGTTCATATTACTATAATGTAAATTGTTTTAATACCTGAACATCCCCTCGTATGCTGGTCACTGGGTTATGAAATGGGTTTGAATGCCGCCAGCTGTCCATCATGAACTCATCCTCATCTTCTTCATTAAGCAGGCTGAAGTATTGATTTTGTCCTTGAAGTGACTGATCGTAGCGGACATTTTGGTTGGGGTCTTGCTGCCATAGTGCATCTGCTTCCTGTGGATACAAGATTTCAAGTTCAACACTGTATATGCTTTCAGATGTCTTAATAGTGTTCATGGATCAGATTATTCACACTATATGGCCATTTATTTATTTTTTTTTTGTGGACACCTGACCATTACACAAGAATACCAATAAGTCTAGCTGAACAATTGTCCTAAGACAGTCAGAAATGGAGGCAAGTCATATTGCCTTACACTGTCACATCTTTGTACATACTTAAGTGTAATAAATAAATAAATAAATAAATAAATAAATAAATAAATAGTCACAATATCCATCCATCTTCTACACCGCTTATCCTTCCTTTAGGGCCACGGGGAATCTGGAGCCTATCCCAGGGATCATCGGGCACAAGGCGGGGTACACCCTGGACAGAGTGCCAGTCCATCACAGGGCACACTCACAAACTCACACACCCATTCATACACTACGGACACTTTGGACATGCCAATCAGCCTACCATGCATGTCTTTGGACTGGGGGAGGAAACCGGAGTACCCCGAGGAAACCCCCGCAGCACAACAAATGATACAAGTGATTACTCAAATAGAAAGTTTCTTTATAAATAGCTACCCAGTGCAGAACTAGTTAGTTGTAATTCAACTACAGTGAGACCAATTCGTGTCTCTAAACCATTAGTAAAATATCAAGTACAGCTTGTTTGTCAGGATCTTGGATTCAAAAAGTTGTGTACGAATGTATTTTATGAACACAATTCAACTATTTACATATTAGGCTCAGTACTTAAGTTCTGTATTTAAAATAAAATTCTTTATTTCTTAGATTTTTATTTAATATTTTTCTGTCCCGAACTTTCCATGAACGGAATACATCATTCCATGGTGACATGTGATGGTTAAGGCTCTGGGTTACTGATCAGAAGGTCGGGGGTTCAAGCCCCAGCAATGCCAAGCTGCCACTGTTGGGCCCTTGAGCAAGGCCCTTAACCATCTGACCCCAGCTTCCTGACATGCCGGGATATGTGAAAAAAAAGAATTTCACTGTGCTGTAACGTATATGTTATCAATAAAGACTCATCATCATTAATGAATCTAGAATATATGAAACTTCCACATTTAATTAAATTACAGAAAAAAAAGGAGAACTTTTCCACGATATTCCAAATTTTTTTTTTTTTTTTTTTTTTTTTTTTAAACACACACACACACACACACACACACACACACACACACACACACACACACACACACACACACACACACACACACACACACACACACACACACACACACGGAGCCATTACAACCAACCAGCCATACATCATTACATTTCACTATGAAATTCTCATCAAAGCATTTAGTACTCCCAGAACCCTTTGCTCCCTGGTGGTTTACTTATTGTTAGCAAATCTAGTCAATTGGGGGATTTAAGCAATTTTATTAAAATCAAGCACTTATTTTTCTATACTTACCCATATGTTCTCAGACATGTTTTAAAAGGCAACTACTGCCTATAAATAAACTTAACCTTTCTGACCAGGACGTAGTGAAAGCAACAGCTTGTCTGTCACTGATGTAATATAATTAGATTTGAAAACCCCCTTCCCACTATGGATTAACCCAGTGAATCTGCAAACCAGTAGCCCAGAAGCAAGACAACAACTGTTATCCTCTTTGCCTGGACAGAACAGACATAAATGCTAAATAAATGTCATTCGTTTTCTTGTATGGGTGCGTAAGTTTATACTAGAAATATTGATTAGCAGTGTCTTTGCCATTTGTGTGTCTTGAGGATTTGAGTATACTGAAGCTTCAGAGTTACTTAATCATCAGCTGGTAAACAAGGATTGCAAAAGCGATTGTACACACACTGGTCCAAGTGATGCCTCCTTAGGTTACAAAACATCTCAGCCTGAGGTCAGGCAAGCTGTCCTGCAAAAAAAAAAACACAAGCTCTGAAGCCAAACTAAATCCATACTTCAGGGAACAGGTCACAACTAGCCTGCCTAGTTTACCCAAGAACCACCTTAAAGCCTGCAGTCAGACAGTGAGGGGAATTTTGAATATGAAGAGGAGGGGTGGCAAATGTCTCAAATAAGCCTCCTCAACTGTTCTGCTAGTGTGGAGTCTTTGTCCATTTCGTCAGTTGCAGGGGTCAGGCAACAGACTACAGTTATGAACAAAAGAAGCGACTGAGTGTAAAGGTCCGACATTGTTTTCATCCATAATTACATATATAGTTGTAGGGTAATTATCAATGATAAGACAGGCTGCAAGGTTCACTGTAAAAAGTGCCATAAAAAGACAGCTTGCTGCACACATCATAACAACCAACTACTGCTTCTCTACTAGGTCAACAAACATGTTCCTTAGTCCAAAAATAGATTGGTAGGTCATGTACAGGCAAGCCTGTCTGACCTGGACTGATAACTGTATAGATTTGACAATCACAAGACTTTTTGTAAGAATTCATATACCTGAAATTCATCTCAGAATGAGAGCTTTATATATTTTTTTGTCTCAAATGTGTCTTGGTTGTTTAATGACAAGTGACATTAGCCAGTATGCAGTCTGCCTTCTATATGGTGGGCAGGTTGAGCCACTAGGGGTGCTATTATATGTAGGCATGAATTTGTGATATCTCGGGCATTGAAAGTGAAAGATGGCAAATATAAACCAGGCAAAATTCCCCCAGCTCTCCACATTAGGAAGGAGTGAAAGTGAAATAGTGATCTAAAGTCCTCAGCAGCAAGTACTTTGGGCTTAAAGCCAAATGCATGCAGCAACTTGGACAGTGACTTGAGCCCCTTTAGTCTGGACAAAGAGTTCTTGCTGGTCACCATGTATCGCACTGTCTGTCTCAAACATATTAACCATAAAACAGTAGCCAAATATTCATGCAATTTGTGTAAACATCCATCTAAATGAAATAAATCCATCTTTAAAAAAATAAAATAAAAATAAAAACCTTTACATGTACTTACATGTGTGCTAATGAAATCCTGTACATAATACAGTTGCTAGCAGAAATCCATAAATATACCATTGTACATTTTTGCATGTGTTGCTTGTATGACTGACAACACTTTTCAACACAAAGATCACACCATCATTTCTGAATCCAGCTTTTGTGTAGCACCGAAAAATCTGACCTACACTGATGAATTCACGCCAGCATTGTATCCATTGACTGCTGTTGCCTACGACTCTGTCCCACCAGAATAAATATTCATGCTGTTGTTCTCTATTGCTCAATAGGTCATTTACAGTTGTAGGGCAGTAGGAGCCAGTGTTCATGTCTGTTCTTAGATTATTAAAAAAAAAAATAAAAAAAAAAGCCAGCCAGTTACAATTTTCCATGTCACACTTGTTGAGTGCATGTCAACAATAAAGGTTACTGTGACAAAAGTATTCTCAATTAATCATCAAATAAATAAAACTTTTTTTTTTTTTTTTTAGAAAGACCTCTGGTTAGCTAACTTTGTTTTGTAATCTGAAGATCACAGGCAAAAGGTTAATCCAGGCATGACAGGCATTTAGAGAATATAATATTAGGAATGCTTGCTGGTATAATGCAAGCATAAGTAATTGACAGGTGTATTGCCAGTTTTCAGTCTGAAATCTGAATGATAAGTGCCTTGCACCATCATTCATTTTTAAAATCAGACTTAAAAATCAAAAATACACCATTTTGTAAATATCAATCTACAATATTCTACTTACCTCTTTAATATCTTCACTATCCATTTGACTTCTTGAGAGTGTGGTCCCCACACCCAAACTTCCTTCATCCATAACCGGGTCATGTGCCAATTCTCCAATCCCTCCACCTCCCATCCTCATAGTCAAACTTGCCGAGTCCTCCGTGTCCACCAGCTCATCACCACCTTCCCAGGAACCAGTTAAGCTAGGTATAGTCATCCCGCTGTTGTCAGACTCGCTGTGGACCAGCCAGGCCTCGAGCTGTGCTGTTGGAATGTGCAGGTGCTGCAGAGAGCTAACCCAGTGCAACAACCTGGGAATTGGGACAAAGGCCGCCACATCTGGGCTCTTCATGTGGAGACCATATCCTTCTGGGGAGTTCTGGAGGTTGCCGGAATGGGTCTGTGTCAAATCTAGGCTTTGGATATTGATGTTATGTGGAGGAGGAAGGTAAGGATCCACATCTACATGCATCCCAGCTAGACTGAGGACAATGGCCACCTGAATTAGGCCTTCAGTGAAGTACTTCTTCAGGGGTTGCATGGCCCCTCAAAAACATACAATGGAGAGGGATCTTTTTCAGCAGTATGGTGGATACAGTAGTGGATTTCAATAAGCAAACCTGCTTTTCCAGAAAGTGAAGCAACTCAAAGTTCTGAAATTAAGGAAAATATTATGATTTAGAGTTCATTCTTAATGTGCCTCTTTTTTCCTGCTTGGACAACCAACACAGCAAGCCAAGATATGCACCTATGTTAATATGTCTGCATACAATTTATGAACGTAAATTAATGATACATGGATAATACATATGTAGATTTTACATAGGCCTGGATAAAGACACTGTTTTACACAGTGTCATTTATCTTCATTAACCGCTATATCTTGCAGGTTTGCAGTGGCTCTGGAGCCTATCCCAGGAAGACTGGGCATGTGGCAGGCATATACACCCTGAATGGGACGCCTATCCATTTAGGCACCATCTACATGAACCCCTTCACACACTCATTCATACCTAGGGGCAATTTAGAGTCACTAGTGCACCTTCTGTTTTTGGGAGGTGGAAGGAAACCGGAGAAAAGACACATGGACACAGGGAAAACATGGAAAACTCCACACAGACGGTACCCTGATCTTGGGATGGTGGCACTGCCATCACCTAACACTATGCCACCTTTAAACTGTTATATTTAACTGATGTAAATATGGTGATAGATTTGATTTGTATTGACATTCAGCCATCCTACGTGATACATTTGTATATAAATATACATTCCATATTTTATATTATATATAAAGTAGATTTTGAATAAATCTGCCATATATAACAGATATATATATCCATGAAGGAATATATTTAACATTTATATGCAAATATGACGTAACAGAACTCCATATTGGTCATTACCTTAAGGAAATACTTCCAGCTCGTGGTGTGTCTAGAAACTGCCAGAAAGACTTGACAGAAAGATAAAGCGGTGTTCTTAAACTTGTGCACGAAACTAACATACTAAGGACGGGGAAGAGGAGTTATTAAAACAGACGTCCTGTCCCTTTGACCTCCTCTTTGTTTATCTCCAACGGCGGTTGAGTTTCAGCGCGTGGCGTAACCTGAACGCTTCCCGGGAAATAAAGCTAGCAGTACGGCTTGGTGTGTCATTCCAGTTACTCAACCCAGGCTTTCCTTTCGTAACGAAGGAACGCGACAGAGTTTATTTGGGATGAGGAAAAACAGTTGCAACATGTTTCTGCAACCTGAAGGGTCTATGCAGTGTCTATAGAACAATATTACCATTAAATCAATGACTGGGGGGAGAGCGTTTAGTTTTCAAACACTTAGCTAGAATAATGCCTGAGTAGGTTAGTCTGAACTCGTGGTTCAACCACTTCCGTTTCTTTAAAAAAAAAAAGAAAGAAAGAAAAATCTCCTTAATTGTTCCTGTTCCCACTGAAACGTGTTATTATAACTATTTTGACTTGAACTTTTCAGCCTTCACACTCATACTAAGTTCACCAAAGTAGTGCGTCGCGCGCTATAAGATGTAGCCTATAAAAACATCAACTAAACATGATCCATACAAATAATAAAATAATAAAACTGCTCTCCTTACCACGGCAAAAGAAGTTCCAGCTATCAGAAATTACGGCAGATTTTTCCTCTTCCTTTCATACCGGTGAACTGGCTTTAGTGTTGCGCTCTGTAACGGGGTGTGTATTTATGGGCTGACTGGCTGCTCAGTAATCATCCCTCCCAGCTCCACGCCATAACACAACAGTTTCTTCTGTTTTTTTTTTTTTTTTCTTTCTTTCTTTCTTTCTGTCACTTCCTGTTCAACAAACCAGTGATACATTTGCGTTACACAACCGGAAACATACAGGTATCGTTTGGAAAAGAAAAGACAGAAAATCTGGTCTGATTAGTACTGCGCCCACTTTTAGCTACATTTGGCTGACTAAATTATATCAACTGATATTAAGCAATAACAGCCTGTGACTGTTAGTATGGCTGGCTTGTGCTATTGCTGTTGCTCTTTTACACTAGTGACAGCTGACAATTTTTTTCAACCTACCTTTAAACTTACCTTTACCAACCATCTACTGTACATAATCTTGCTGATAACTTTTATATAACTTTGATGATAACTTTTTATAGTTTAATAAACTATAGGGTATGATTGTTACACTACCACCTTGACAAAATAAAATGAAATAAAACAAGCTACAAGATTAAAATAATAATAATAATAATTAAATCGTGCAATTTATGACACTTCACTAACTTTCAGTTGTGGTGTTGTACTTTGCCACCTTTAACCACCTCTGTGGGTGTGAATCACCTAGAAAACATATACCAGTATGTCATGAGGAACTGACAACATTATAGGACAAATCAGAAAAGTGTTCAGAGATGACCGCTGCACTCTCACCCGCCACTGTTAGGGAAGATGTTGATCTTCCAGAGCCCTGAAAAAGTGCATGATGATGGCTGGTAGCAGTACTGCCGACTTCCTGAGAGTTAAGCTCAAAATAATGCCCAGGACACAGAACAGGAGGAGATGCTCCTTTTCAGTGGCATGTTATGGTCTCCTTCATGGAATCCTGCAAAATCGATTGATTTATTTACAAAATTAAGTAATATCATTTGCACTTCAGTAGGAAACCTGAGTTCAGCCACAAGGTCACCCTGAGTCATCTAGCCACCAATGACTGCACTTTGAGCTTCATACTAGAGCATGCAGTCCTCTCATTCTTTTTGCTAAAGTGATCACCTGTAAAAAGTTTAGTTAATTTTTAGCGACCTTCATTTCAGATTGTTATTCTGCACAGGCTCATAATAAAAGGCTTTAAAGGACTCTAGCACAAGCATCCCACATAGGACTCTGGAGGAATATTGCAGGATGTAGGTGCCTTACTTCTTTCAAGAACGTTGGAAAAAAAATTGTGAGCCCCCAGAGAGATGCCATGATTTGTGCAATGGCTGCCACATATGCCTTTCTTATAAATAGGAATTTGCTGCTGTCTAGCAATTCCTGAAGTATTTTGTTATTCTGTGTCCAAAGTGTCTGTAGTGTATGAATGGGTGTGTGAGTGTGTATGTGATTGTGCCCTGCGATGGACTGGCACTCTGTCCAGGGTGTACCCCGCCTTGTGCCCGATGCTCCCTGGGATAGGCTCCAGGTTCCCCATGACCCTGAAAAGGAGTAAGCAGTAGAAGATAGATGGATGGATGGTAATAAAACAGATCCAGTTGATAAGGTGCATACCATTTTGGGAACAGCTTCCACCCAAGGACAGCTGGTTGTACTAGAGGCTCTTTCATTGCTGAGGATGCCAACTCTCTCCATCCATTTGGGATAGCAGGGGGAGGAAGACATCAGGACACCAGAATCAGAGACATATGAGGAAAGGAATACAATGGTGTGGCCATCCACCCTGTCCCAGCATCCTGTCCAGCTTCGCTAGGGAGAACCACAGTCTGCAATGTGTTAACTTTGAGCATTGACAAACAAATCCACCTGCATGTTACATCTTTCAGAAAAGATAAGGGAGGCATTTCTAGTGACTCTCTCTCTCTCTCTCTCTCTCTCTCTCTCTCTCTCTCTCTCTCTCTCTCTCTCTGATGTGGTATCCTCTTGTTAGGAAAGCCTTGTATCTGGTGAGCAAACTACCCCTCTTATTGAGAGGAGCATACATCGCTGTGGCATTTGGGATCCTGTTGCAGGTGTTCTAGTTGTGATACAATAATTATGTGCCTTTTAACATTAAATGCAACGTTAAAAGCCTTTAAGTATTTGTAGGCCAGCCTTTTCTCTATGTTCATTTGGAAGTGTCTAAGCTATGTTTAGTTAAAAGTGATTGGTAAGTTATAAGTAATGCAGTTCCTATAACTGCATTACTTCCTATAACTTCTATATACATTCCGGGAGCAGGTGACGAAAGCTACACAGTATGGACACTACATGTTTGGCTAAATAAAGAGCTTGAAAACAAGCGTGGGGGGACACGGTGGGTAGTGGTTAGCATTCTTGCCTCGTACCTCTGGAGCTAGGGGTTAGAATTCCATCTACTGCCCTGTGTTTGTGGAGTTTGCATGTTCTCCCTGTGCTTTCAGGGTTTCCTCTGGGTGCTCCGGTTTTCCTTTCTTAGTCTAAAGACATGCACTGTAGGCTGACTAGCAATTCCAGATTGTCCATAGTGTGTGAATGGGTGTGCAGTTGTGTTCTGAAATGGGTTGGGAACCCATCCAGGGTGTCCCCAGCCTTGTGCATTGAGTTCCATGGGATAGGATAAGCGGGATAGAAAATGGATTGGAATACAAGCACATAGCCCCCTATCTGGACAAGTCACTGTATCTGGGCTGGGGTCTATTTTTTTGTGTTCTGTAGTCACCACAGAATCATCTGTCTCACTTTTTTCTACATTTAACACTTAAACATAGACATTTAAAGCATAAACCTGTGATTATAACTATTTTTTAAATACTGTAATATTAAAGTGCAAAGATACATTGGCGTGTATCAGTATTTATTAAAGCACTCTACATTTGTCAAGCACTGAGTTTACTCAACTACAGCGATATTTTAAAATAACTATTAATATGTTGCTAAGTCAAAAATGCTCATATGGTAACAGTATCAACAAATCCCCAGCCTCACGTAAATTAATCTCCATTAACGAGCAACTGCCGCCATTCCGTTTCTGTGAAGGAGTAATACGGAACCAGATTAAAAGGGAGTCGAGAGCCAAAATGGCGGCGAATAGAACACAGTTTAGCTTCCGTTTTAGTTCGCCACCTTTAGCTCCGCACACTTCCGTACTAAACGTCATAATACGCATGTAATACCTATTAGAGCCTACTGTTTAGCAGTTTAGTACGCAGGGTGCATATAGCCATTTTAAAAGCGGATTTGCTCCACCCTCTGTATGAGTCAGAGATTTTTTACGAGCGCTCCAGTAGTGACAGCTCAAAGCTGTCCACGTCAACACTAAACACCACCATGGACTCCGTGGCTCTGGTAAGCTATCTGAGCTTTTCTGTTTTTTTTTCTTTCTCTTATTTGTGTTCAGTGTTGCAGTGAAAGACTCGACACACTTGTTGATTAGGATAAATTGTTGACTGGATAAATAATGTTCTCCTCGATTGTCTTAACACAATACATTGCTCTTGATGTGGTTCAAAAGCTATCGTGCTAACACGAGTATTTTTTTTAAAGACCTGTAGCTGATCATATGATCCAGCTGGATATTTGAGGAGTTTATATCCGTCGAAAATGTGTGCTTTGAGAAATGAAATATATGCAATGCCATCACCCAATGCAATGTAAATACGTGGATCAGCAGGCGAGTGTAACAGATGTTATTTCTCCTGTAATGGCAGAGCAAAAAAACAAAACAAAAAAGGTATATCAATAATAACAGTGAAAATACTACAATAGGCCATAATTGCACATAATAAAAAGCTGTGTTTCTTGTGTGATGTGCTTGATTTAAGCAGTTGCATAAAGTTGTAAGTGCAGCAGTGTTGTGGAGTTAAAGTGAACGCTGCGCTGTGTGCGCACTGCCTGGTGGGATGCGGGTGCCACGTCCTCTGTTATGGAGCGCCTCAGCAGCACAGCAGTCTAATTCATTCCACAGGTGGATCTCTTCAGTGTGCCTTTTCAGAGCTGGGAGACGATTTTCCTTGCTGACCCCCCCCCCCCCCCCCCCCCTTCTTATCCTTTTGCACTAGTTGACACTCAAACAGCTCCATATCCACACACCACTGCTATGATTATTCATATTTTATTATGATCTAATATCCAAACACAGCTATAACAATGGCCTGTAAGCTTGCTGATGTTTGTATTTATTGAATATGCATTTTCAGCCAAGTGCGCACACTTCCAAATGCGTTTAGGAATTAAGGGCAGCGATCCGGGTGTCGAGCGTCTTTCTTGCGCTTTTTGAGATACTCCATGACATCGTTGACTCTTTTACTCTTCCAGTAAAAGTGACCGTTTCGGTTTTCCTGCAGCCACCATTTCACCAACATCAGTCCTCCGGGCCCAAGTTCTGTGGTACACTCCGACTCTGGATCAGTGGCAGTCAGTGCATAACAGAACTTTGGTCCGGAGAGATTATGCAGAATGAAAAAGAAGAAGAGTTCTGGACCAGCAACTCCTGCATGCTTCTATAACCTAATTAATTGTATTGTCTGTATTAACTGATGTTTCCAGATAATATGTACTAAAAAGTGTGTGTGTGTGGGGGGGGATGGGACGGGACGGGACTATAGAACATTGTTTAAGTAAGACATTTTTTTTTTTTTTAAATATGCAGGGGCCTTCATTGTACACCGTTAAGGCAGTCTTCATCTTGGATAATGACGGAAACCGACTTCTTTCAAAGGTGAGTGGCACATTTTTTCTTCTTATTGTAATTTATTCCCAGCTTTACTTTTTTATGTTGAAGAACTCGGTTATAAAAAAAAAAAAAAAACATTGTAATGCTCATTCTGTAACTGAGTTCTGTTGCTGTCCTGTTTCTTATGATGGATTAAAGTCAAATGAATATGAACACACCCTTAAGCCTCACCTTAACTAGAAATGATTGTAAGGTGTGAGGCTTAATCTTGATCACACCAGAGATACTCCACCCAATGTGCAACATTTACTATAAAGTTGATAAGTTGATCCAATGAATAGGATTGTTGTTTGAGTTGTTTATAATTGGGTTATTTTGTGCTGTTCATGTGTAAAAAATGTGACTGTTTTGTTCTTTCAGTACTATGACACAGAGCTGTATCCCTCTATGAAGGAGCAGAAGAATTTCGAGAAGAACGTCTTCAACAAAACACATAAAGCAGACAGTAGGTTTCTCAGGCTTCTGTTTGTATTTGAGAAGGTGTGTGAGTGAAAAGGGTCATATTGACCGTATAAACTCTCACTTATTGAGAGTAAGTAAATACTGATGCAGTAAGTAAAAGTATAGTGAGTATAATGGGCATTTCCTGGGTTGTGTTTAAAATGGCATTTTAAATATTTCACTTCAGGATCTATTTTGGTGTCCTTTTTTTTGCTTTCTGAAGCTATACCTTAAATAATAAACATCATGTTGGCTTACTTCCTCAAATTGTCTTCAGTTATAATGTAGTGACATGAAAGTGCAAGACCATTTTAATGGTCAAGGTTCCTTGGATGGTCCTGCATGGAACCTTTTAAGGTTTTTCCCTAAGGCAGAAAGGGAATGTCTTCTAGAGTTAAATCCTGACGACATTATATTCTTCACTGTCCCTAACTAAAACCTTTACAATGTTGGACAGTTTATTTTACTTTACTGGGTAACCCCATGATGAGTATGAACTTTATTTGAAATGTTCCAGATTAAAAAAAAAACTAAGATAAGATAATAATAATAATAATAATAATAATAATAATAATAATCTTTTTTTTTTTTTAAATTACAGATTTCTAAAATTAATATGATTTGCAAAATGTCTACAACATGTACCAACATAGTCTCATTGTCATTAGAAACCACACCATGTCCCTTTCACACCTGTATCTCGGATTACTTAACAACAGGGCAGGGACAACAGTATTTTATCCACTCTCAGCTGTTTCTGTCTGGGTTATGAATGAAACACGCATACAATAGAAAGTTCCCCTGTGGCCTATGGGGTGATACTGTGGGATATTGTACTGCTAACCCGCTCTCTTGTTCTCACCCTTACATTAGACCCTTATGTCATGGTTATAATGCATGACCCACATGTATACGGCTCCATTTTTTTCTCAAATAAATGAAATTGAATAGTGACTCGCTGACAGTGTTTCTCGGGGTTGTTACTTATCGAGTTTGAATCCTTTATTTTTTATGTCAGTCCTCAGGCCAGATCTCTCTCTCTCTGTGTGTGGGGTCTCAAATTGTCCTGTGGAATTATCACGTTATTGAATAACAGCCAGAGCTTCTTCCCTCCTTATGACCTTTCAGATGAAATAGCCTTCCTGGAGGGCATGACTATAGTGTACAAGAGCAGCATAGACCTGTTCTTCTATGTTGTGGGCAGTGCACAGGAGAATGAGGTGAGCCTTTCTATACAACACAAGTACTCTATGTATCTTGTCATGTACCCTAGATGTCAAATGGCAAATCGGATCAATTCTAACATGTACATCTCTCTCATTTTGCACAGCTGATGTTGATGGCAGTGTTGAATTGCCTGTTTGAGTCTCTCAATCAGATCTTGAGGTTTGTTCACATTAATCACACGTTTCACTTCAACTATACAGTTGTACCCAAAACAAAAGTTCTTAGTCTACCACGAATGTTTGTATTTATGAAAATCTATTAGAATTAAGATACTCACATCATGTCAAGCCTCTGATTTACTACTGAATTACTTAATACAAAGTCAAACTCATAAGTACTGGTTTGGAACTCAGAAATGTCTGAAACCTCCAGTTTAACAATGTGTGACGTACGTTAGTGGCAGAGACGAAACTAATGTCAGGATTAAACATTATAAACATCTAGATATTCCTTAGATATTCCCTGATGTCTGAATTGAATCTCTCAGCTCATACATACCACAACATGATGTCATAAAAACAAACAAACAAAACAGGTGAATAGTTTATAAACAGGATATTCAGATATATTTAATTTTTTCATCACAATTTCTTAAACAGCTAAAAAAAAAAAAAAAAAAAAAAAAAAGCCTGATATCTTACCTGAAATAATAAATGATTGGTATTTATTATATAATAAAACAATCGTGAATTTGACTTTTTTGAAAACTGGTCCTCAGACGCTTGTAGCTTCTTGTTCAGGTTCATAAAACTTCAATTCATTCAGCAAAACCTAACAGGATCTAAAAATGTATCAAATAAGTAAGGCTACCCTCTCATTTAGGAAAAATGTGGAGAAAAGAAGTCTGCTGGATAATTTGGATGGAGCCTTTCTGGTGGTGGATGAGATCATTGATGGAGGGTGAGAACTTAACACGGACAGCACACTGCATGATATGATATTGTTTAATCATTAATGTGAAAATTTAAATTTTCTGTACAGATACTGTAGAAGTTTGCTTTCTTAGGGGTTGTAGTAAATTCTGGCATTGGTGCAATTAAAAAAATAATAATTTTGGAGAATACTTAATACATTGACATATCTTACACACACACACACACACACACACACATTTGTTGTAATGTATTGTAAGCCATATCACTGGTGCAATATGTAGCAGTATAATGAACGTATACAATCACTAAGACTAAGTTCTTTTCTCATGCATGGCCTCTGATTCCTCGCTGGTCTTGGTTGACAGGGTGATCCTGGAGAGCGACCCGCAACAGGTAGTCGAGAAGGTCAACTACAGGGTAAGAGCACTAACACAGTGAGGAAAGCAAACACATTTAACAAGCAAAAGTCAACATGGCCACTGCAGGCTCTGTGTGACGTAATGGCAAAAGTGGACAAATCACACTGAGCTTGTGCTGTCTGCTCCTGTGTGGTGAATCTGTTTTTACAAGGTGGACTTCTTGGTCCGGGGGTCTTCATGGGATTTGGGTTTAGTAGTTATTTGGTCAGCCCTTGTTGAAGGGAATGTGGCAGATTGGTGAAAACGTTATTGTGCTGCATGCCTTTTAGGCTACACTGATTATCTTCGTACTTGAATTATTAATACATGAAATAATATATAGTGCTGTAATCCATGTTGTATGCACACACACAGTTTCACATGGTGGTGCGTGTGTGTGTGTGTGTGTGTGTGTGTGTGTGCGTGTGTGTGTATGTATATATATATATATATATATATTTACTCCTCTACCTTGGCAGTGTGTGTCAGAGCAAGCTTTTGGCTTTGTCCTGATCGATTACATCACGGGTAACATGGAGGGCCAGGCACAGACGAGTCAACCTTTTTAACTCGCACAGAAAGGACGCTCTTCCTCTCCACCTCCTTCTCACAGTAAAGAGAGAGGAATGGAGTAAACAGGAGAGGGGGGAGAGAGGATATAGGCAAGTAACTGCATGGCGTGGATAAGTGTGTTCTCTTTCTGAAGCAGGAACAACACTTCACAGCAGTGTGTAGGGCCTAGTACGTAGTGGGGTGTAACGATACACTCTGGTTATGATTCAATTTACGATACTGTATTCACATTTTGATTCGATTCTCAGAAAATTTGAACAAAAAATTTCTATATAATAAACAATGCAAAATAATGTGCATTTTGGTCTGTATAAAACGAAATCAACAAAAAATGGCTACAAACAGAGGTTTAATATTGTAAACAAAATGTACTACAGCTTCATCAGATATTAAAAATGAATAATTAAATGTATAAATTCTCGCAAATTTTGATTAAATAAACAAAGTGTCTGACCCCGAGGACTTGATCGACTGACACATAATGATGCCCATATCAGAAACAGAGCTGCAAAGTCAGCTAAAATGGCCGATTTCCTCTGCAGAGGTGCGGGGATGGTGTTTGAAAGTACTGAAGAGCTCATTTTAAATGTTATAACATGATCCTGTACAATCCCAATTCCTCAAGGTTGGAACAGTATGGAAAATGCAAAAAGAGACCTTTTTGAAAATTCAGTTCATCCTGTACTATATTGAAAACACATTATTTGATTTTTTACTTTGTGAATTTAATTTGTTTTTGAAAATATGAATTCATTTCAAATCTGATGACTGCAACACACTCCAAAATCTGGGACAGTCGACTGTTTACCACTGTGTAACATTTTATCTTTTCTTTTAATAACACTTATTAAGAGTTTGGGGACTGAAAACACCAGTTGGTTAAGTTTAGCAAATGGGATTTTCCCCCATTCAACCATTCTGCATTTCTTCAGCTGCGCAACCATACGGGGCCTTCATTGCCTTATTCTGCGCTTCATAATGTGCCACCCATTCTCAGTTGGTGACGGGTCAGGACTGCAGGCAGGCCATGCTAGCACCCGCACTCTCTGCTCACGCAGCCGTGCGCTTGTAATCCAGGCAGAATGTGGTTTGGTATTGTCCTGCTCTGGATGGCAGCATATGTTGCTCCAGAATGTGTACATATCTTTCTGCATTAATAGTTCCCTCACAGATGTACAAGTTACCCATGCCATGGGCACTGACACACCTCCATACCATGACAGATGCTAGTTTTTGGACCTGACGCTGATAATAGCTTGGATGGTCCTGTTCCTCTTTGGCCCGGAGAACACGATGACTGTTTTGTCCAAAAACTATTTGAAATGTTGACTCATCTGATCACAAAACACGATTCCACTGTGCTACTGTCCATCTCAGACAAGACCGAACCCGGAGAAGTCGGCGGTGCTTTTGGACAGTGTTGATGTATGGGTTCTGATTAGCATAATAAAGCCTTAACTTGCATCTGTGGATGCAGCAGCGAATGTTGTCGACTGACAAATATTTACCAAAATATTCCCAAGTCCATGTCAGGATCTCCATTACAGACTCATGATGGTTTTTAACACCGTGACGTCTGAGGGATCGGCGATCACACACATTCAGAAGTGGTTTTCGGCCTTGCCCTTTACGCACCAAGATTTGACCGGATTCCTTGAATCTTTTAATTATATTGTGCACTGTAGAAGTTGAAATGTCCAGAATCCTACCGATTTGTGTTTGGGGAATGTTGTTCTCAAAGTGTTGGATTATTCTCTGACTCCTCTGTTGGCAGATTGTTGAGCCTCGACCCATCCTTGCTCTTGAAGGACTAGGCCTTTTTTTTTTTTTTCTTTTTTTTGGATGCTCCTTATATTCTATGATTAGATGATTGCCTCACCTGTTTCATATCATCTTATTACAACTTGTCACATTGTTATTCGTCCTAAATTGCTCAAGTCCCAACTTTTTTGGAACGTGTTGCATGCATCAATTTCAAAATAACATTTCCAAAAAAAAAAACCCAACTATGCAGTTGATTAGGTGAAACATCAAATACCTTGTCTTTATACGTTTTTTTTTTTTTTGTTTAAATACAAGTCAAAATACATTTACAAATCACTCCTTTTTGTTTTTATTAGCATTTTCCATACTGTCCCAACTTCTTCGGAATTGGGGTTGTGACAGTATAACGTATAATCCGTGTTGGTCGTTGCAACCCAAACATATCAGACTCGGTCACTTCAGAAATTCAGATTATTCCCATTTTGTAACTGGAATCTCTTAGGTTTGCCGTGAAGGAACATGATCAAGTGACCACCGTGCTCTCTATATCTCTCTCTCTCTGTTGGTTGCGCAGATTGGGACCTCTGGTGTTCAAACAGTGCAATTGCATTACATGCATATTTAATAGAATGTTGATATTGCACATTTCCGTGATGTGCATCGTGACATTTTTGCATTGCAATGCATCGTGTCATGATGTATTGTTACACCCCTAGCATGTAGCGATGTATACATATTTGCAAACTTACCCTGACCCAGTCAAATTACTCATGTGTCATTACCTCCGATTGCATAATAGTTCTCAGAAGTCACTGTTTGCCTGTATGGTGTGGATTTTATTTTATTTTAATAACTCTTTGTAGTGCCCTTACTTGGATTTTTGTTTTTGATATCTTAAGTTTGATTAATTATATATGCATAAATCTGCCTGCTCATTGCATATTAATCTTTATAACTAACATGTAATCTTCAATGGTGTCAAATTTATTCCTAATGAAATTTTATTATTATTATTATTTAACATTTAAACTTTTCAGCGATTTCTTAGTTATTTTAATGGTTTCCATTACCTACAATGCCATTCACCTACCTGCTGATCGTGGTGCCAGTGGGATTTACTTCATCTCTCCCTAAAGAGAGTAACGCAGCAGCATTTTAATCCTTTATTATGTCCTCCTTTTTCTGTATACTCCAATAAAGTTCCAGATTTTCAAATTTCATGCCAATACCACCGTCAACGACATTGTGCCGGTTATCTCACAGATCGCTAACCAGCCTAGTCGAGTCTCTGCCATAACTCTGTGCAACTGCATCATATAGCCGCACTGTTCTTCAACTTTGAGTCCAACATTTGCTGCCTTCACTACTTCTACATTGGATTTAATATGACCTTGAACATCACTGTACATCTGATTGTTATTCCTTATGTTTGAGATCACTGATTTCTTGTATGAAATGCTGCTGTAACTGGGCTAGCTGTGACATTAGAGTGACAGAAGACCAATAACTTCTCCACAAGTTTTCCTTTTAAGTTCATCCAAATTAATAACAGTTTAAATGACAGTTCTAACTTGCAAAGAAGACATAAAAGTCAAAAAGAATTCAAATTAATCTCTTTATAAAATGATGTCTTCTGGTTTGAACATTTGTTGCCTGTGTATCGTGTGTATGAGTGTGCTCCAGTTTCTCTCTCAGTATCTCAGTTTTGGCTTTTCTTTCAGACTGATGACAACCCTCTATCAGAACACAGTGTGGCTCAGGTATGACAAATGCACACAAACACATGCATGAGCTCTTTTGTTAAATGGCTGGTGATGGAAAGTTTCTGGATCAAATATTATTGATTTTCTTCAAAGACTCAAATGTGCAGTATTTAGACAAATCACTTATCAGTTTGATCAAATTCCCAACAAAATCCTAACCCACACATTGCTTTATTATCATTTACACATTGCAGCTGATTACTACTTCTTAACAGTTTAAAAAAAAATTAACCAAGTTTCTGTTAGTGCATGTTGCCACTTTAACATTTCAATAATACTTTGTCTTTTCCTTCCGAGTTAACCTTGCTGTACTAACCTTGCTCTAAAACCATAATTTATGCAGCATATCACTGAGAAACTGGCTATCACCACTAATGTAAGTGTATTCACGCTAAAACACATACATACTTGCACCATATTACACATGTACATGCACACAGCATGTCTTGGATCAATTTGTGTGTCAACCCCCCCCCCCCCCCCCCCCCCCCCACACACACACACACACACACATACACACATACACAAAGACTCTAAACAGACACATGAAGTTTAATTTTTTCACATTTCCTAGCAAAACATGTTTGCTAACTGCTAACATAGTCTTTTTTGACTGAGTGGAAATTGAGGTCTTATTTTAATAACTCAGCACAGAAAATTAATCATTTAATGTTTGAATATTTGAGTGATAGTCTGTTTATATCTCAATCTGATGTGTGTATACTGCAAATGTGATCATATTTGTGCTACTGAAAGTGCTGTGTATATAAAACTGTTCAGTTAGTCGTTCAGGGTTAATGATGCTGTCGTTCAATGGCGGTCTCCAGGCGCCCCCTGGTGGCGAAAACACTGCGTGACGGATTATTTTTCACATGACTGATCATTTTTCACCTAGTTCGTCATTATCCGTTTTTCTTATTGTATCGACTTTAATTATTCTTCTTCTTCTTCTTATTATTATTATTAATAATAATAATAATAATAATAATAATAATAATAATAATAATAATAATGATAAAATAAATAAATAAATAAATAAATAAATAATAAAAATAATAAACACAATCTAAAAAAAGCTTCATATAAGGGGTTTCCTGAATAAATATAAGCGAATATATTGCAGTGAAAAATATTCACAGATTAATCTTCATCAAATAATTACACATGCATTGTATGTAACCTTAAAGTGATATCTGTCGTCTTTTTTCCCCTCCCCAGGTGTTACAGACTGCAAAGGAACAGATCAAGTGGTCAATACTGAAATAATCTCCTTCACAGTGAGCGGATCTGTAAATGATCTGAAGTGATTTGGGAAATATTGTAGCCATTCAGCTTTACTTTTATGAAACCCACTAGACTAATTAATTATGATACTAGCTGTAGGTTCAGCTGTTTTTATTATTAAGCCATTCAGACTTGAATGCTTTTATTAAACAGGTTATACTGTGCATAAAACTAAGAAGAAGGGTAATTTTCCACACATTTTGAGCTTGATGGCTGATATCCAAGAAGTTAGTAATGTGGACACTAGCGATAGGCCTGATTTGCACTGAATATTTTCAGCATGTGCACCAGATGCTACACATTAATTTTAAAAAAAAAATGTGTGCTGTAGTGAGTAATCAGAAATTGTGTCTGATTCAATTTTGTATTTATTATTTTAAGACTAAATATGTGATTACAATTGTAGCACACTTTTGACAGTTGTAACCAAAGCATTTGGTGTATTGTTATTTTGAACTTTTATTAGTACAACCTCATTAATTCACTATAGATCTGACTTTCTAGATTTGTTTGTCCTAATATCATCTGCTTAAAAATTGAGAAATGAGCCACTTCTTCAAGTGGCTTTGTTACATTGTTATTTCTGTAAATGTTGTTTCATTGGGTCTATTATTAGATCCTTCACTATCAAAATATTATTTTTATTAAATTTTTTTTTTTTTAAACTAAAAATCTAATGTTGTTCAGAAACCAAAGAGTAAAAGTAAAGGCAAACTTGTATGTTACTGAAGAAATAAGAACGTTATATTCATACTCTCTCTTAACTATTAGACAGATTTATTTAAGCGATTTCTAACGAAAAAACTTTAATAAGACTGCAGGTGAAAGAATTCCATGTTATTATGGTTTGTATAATCCCTAGTTGTTTTTATTTTGTTAGGAATGGTCTAATGAGTGATAGTTAAGAAACACTTAACCAGATCTGGAAATTGTCTCTGGATGTTAATAAATCTCATTTTGATAAGACAGTCTGTGCTCCAGCTTCTTCATTAGACACTGAGTCTCGGTGGTGGGAGGAGAGCCGGGAAGGGGCTGCGCAAGCTTGTGTTATACGGTGTATGAATAATAATGAACTTGGGGGCGTATCTCGCGCGGTCATTGGACGACTAAAGTCTCTGTGATTGACGTTGGCGCGCCGCCCATACTTTTGGACCAATAGAGCTTTTAAGCAAACCTGATTGGCTTCTTCCAAACCCGCCTCTGCCTTTACTGTGAGAGACCGAGGAGCCAGTTCATCATCACCCTGCTGGGTTTACTACCAGTTTTAGTTTGATCGAATTTATACTAAAGATTTATTAAAACTAAACTTTAAGGTTTCGTTAGTAGAGGAAAAATCGGACATAATTAAAAGAATTAACAGGGCATATAAAAATGTGGTGAAGAAATGTCTAACTTCTAAAGTGCGCTGAATTTAGGTTCCATGTTACACATTACTTTGTAGATATCAATGCATTCACCATCCAGCTGCAATTATTTAACTACGATTATTTATATTTGATTAATTTTTAAGCAACAAAGATAATAAAGCATTTTTTAAAAATTGTAAATGATTCATGAGACGCTTTTCTCTCAATTTATACCAGTAAAAATAGGCTACATTTTATTTATCATTTATTTTAAATGATTATATAGTTTATTATTATTATTATTATTATTATTATTATTATTAATAATAATAATAATAATAATAATAATTAATAATAATAATATATGAAAGATATGATTAAGATAAAATGACAAGCATTGTTTAATTTCCACAGAGTACCTTAAGAGCTACACTTTTGAAAACATTAATGACCCATTCAATTAGTCTTGAAATACTGTATTTTTATTACCACTACCATCCGGGTTTTCTTTTTAAAGCGTGTCTTAGATAAGAAAAAACATAAAACGCAAATTAGCTTGGCAGTCTCAGCCGAGTTTCCAAAAATCTTCAAGCTGATATATATGAGAGAGAGAGAGAGAGAGAGAGAGAGAGAGAGAGAGAGATCAGTGTGATGCTTTCTCTATCATATATTATCATTTATCTGTCATTCATCAGCCCAACACTAGTGTCATCTTTCATGTAGATTTATGATCACTATTATTATTATTATTATTATTATTATTATTATTATTATTATACAAATCCCTGTAACAATAGAACTAAAATACTAACAACAGCAATATTTCTACTTCATTATCCTATGCAACCGTATACACTGTTGATCTACTATTATAGGTTATTTATATTGCAGAGTGTGCAAAATGTTATTTATTTATTTATTTTTAAATAAGAGGGATCATTAAAATTGCATCTTGTTGTGTTTTTATTTAGTACTACCGCAAGTAAGCTATTTCGCATAACAGATGTTTACATATAGGCTAGTACATAAGACACAATAGTAACTGAATTTACATGAATGGTTCACGACTGTGATATTGTTTTGTGAAAATTGTTCATGAGTCCTTTGTCCTGAGCAGTTAAACTGCCCAATGTTCATCAGAAAAATCCTCCATGTCCTTCACATTCTTTGGTTTTCCAGCATCTTCTGCATATTTGCACCCTTTCAAATAAAACAGTGGCTATCTGATGTTGAGATCCATCTTTTTAGACTGAGGACAACTGAGGGACTCGTACACAACTATTATAAAAGGTGCAAACTGATGCGTCACCGATGCTCAAGAAGGCAACACGATACATTAAGAAGTGGTTGGGGCGGGGGGTTGTAAACTTTTGAACAGGATGATTGGTGTAAATTGTTACTATTGTGTCTTCTGGGAAACACGTAACTATCTTAAGTAGGTTCTGTACTAAATTTAAAAAAGGTCTTTAAACAAAATAACAAATTACACCAATCATCCTGTTCTTAATGATTCTGCAAGGGGTATGTAAATTTATGAGCACAACTGTATACTTATGCAACAATCAGTAGCCTATGTGTTTATTTCCGTGCTCCTTGCTGTAATATGTTTTGAATTACTAAGTTTTATTTATAATATCTTTCTGTACATTAAAAAAGAAATCCAAAGCATTGTTTCTGGAGCGTATTAGGCTATTCACGTGAGTTTTTAAATAATATCGCGCGCGCGCGCGTGTGTGTCTGTCTGTCTCTATGACAGAAGGATTTTAGGAATGGCCCCACCTAGTGGACAAAGGCTAAATTATCTGGTCTTGCTGATGAACCTGTGATTCCATACCATGCTGTTTTCATAAAATAATAATAATAATAATAATAATAATAATAATAATAATAATAATAATAATAATAATAAAACATTTAAATCTGTGATTAACATTTAAGTTTAGTGATGTTCACCTCAGAAAAAAAAAAAAAACTTAATTCGGTCACTAATCATGGCCGTATTTGACTCCATTTCCTTGCGTGCTATGTGTCTGACCAATGGAGCAGACAGGAGAGGGATGTCACACACACGTGTCCCAATATTCTCAGGAAGGATGCTATAATGGCCAGTGGTGTTAAAAGATATCGGACCTATTTCCTGCTGTCACAAGCTGTCCAACAGGAACTCAGCAAAGCGAGTCACACAAAACAGCTTCACTGTATTGCAGCTGCAAAGACATTCTGAGCTACATGACCTTCAGTTGCATTCTTCCACATATACATTTAAAAGGCTTTTATCTAAAGCAGCTAACATGTGAGTCAGAGTCTGATTCAGATAGCTAAGCTGTACAAGGCTTGTGTGAAGTAACCTAAATCCATAAGTAGGTACATATTTGTTCTCCATGGTACTATGGCCCTTAAGGCCCAATAATATATCTTGAGTCAGTTTCAATGGTTCAGTACATCCTCTAAGTAAATGGGCAAAAGATGCAGCCCTGACTGGAGTACCCCAAGTGTTTGTATCCTATATGGTAAAGTTTAGAACCTGTCAGAGAACCTGACCTACCACTGTCAGTCCAGGTCAAACTATCAAACTGTTAAATTTCTCAACAGAATGATAAATTTTCGATCATCTTATCTTTGGTTTGTAATATATTTAGAGACATCCAGCCTGGCCTGAATATAAGCAATTCAATCCAATTTGAGTTTATTTCTATAGCACTTTTATACATAGAAATTGTTCAAATGTAGCTTTTTAAAAATTCAGATGCAGATCCCTAATGAGCAAACCAGAGACTACTTAGTGATAAGGAAAAGCTCCCCGAGACAACATGAAGTAGAAATCTCTAGGGGAACCAGCCTCAAAATGGGAATTCATTCTCTTCACAGGACACTTGGATTATAAATTACAATCATTACACATCTACAGCTGTATACTGTAAAGTCAAACAGTACTAATGTGTTGAAAAGATGTTCAGTAGAATCAATGTTTTTTTGTTGTTGTTGTTGTTGTTGTTTTATTTATTTATTTTTAATAATTATTATAGTTTATAGATTATAAGTCTAAAGTATCCAGGTGAGATTATCCATATGAAGAAAGGATAAGACTTAGGTTGATATAAACTGTTTTTGGCAAGGGGAAGCTTTATGATATCCATGTGGAACTATGCACAGCATTTCGTAACATCAGTGAGGTGTTTTATTGCGAACGTGAGCACCTCGAAAAAGCGCGCCCTAATGACAGCTGTCAATCAAGTACAACTTCAGCACCACAGACAGCGCCTCCTACACGCCTAGAAATAAAAGCACCAAACTGTATTTCCCTTGTCGCTGGAGTTGTACTATTAAGGAGGCACCATTTAGATGCACGATGCATGTGGTGTACCTTTAGTTAGCTTTTAGAGTAAAACTTTAAAGGTGGTCCTTTAGGTAAAATTAGGTATCTTGAGTGTATAAAGATGCATACTATATGTACAAAAGATGTACCCTTGATGGTACCATTTCTCAACGTGTACATGAATACATTTCGGATTGTGTGTGTGTGTGTGTGTTGTGTGTGTATGTGTGTGTGTGTGTATATATATATATATATATATATATATATATATATATATATATATATATATATATATATATATACGACTTATAAAAGATTTCAGCGTGATCAGTTGGTAATAGTAGTCAGCTTTCCGACCACTAACTCATAACCTTAACCTCTGAGCTACCCCTGCCTCATTATACTCTTTATAGATGTTATATAACGACTTACACTTTAAACAGCGGTCAGATATGTTGTCTCTCTTCCATATGGCATGACAAGAATAAAGTGATGTCATGTTGTGTCACAGAGTCAGCTGGTGAATGGCAAGACCTTTGAACTAATCCTCATTTGTCAAGTTACTGTATGTCTCTGACATGCGCGCGTGCTCTTGTGTGTGTGTGTGTCACAATAAAGAAACACATGTTTCTAAAAGAGCGTGATTTGTGAAGAACATTTATAAAATAAAAAAAGAAGTACATTTTTTGTGCTTTTTTTTAAGGAGTTGTGATTAAAATGTGCATTCTGTACTTTGCAAGTTCTGACATTTCATAAACAAATCAATAAACAGCACGAATCCCAAAGTACCAATGGGTGTCAATTACGTTTCCTTCCTTTATCGCAATAAAACAACACTTTACGCCTTATAAATCCATAACACCATCAGTCAGGCTCGAGGCCGCGCATATATACGCAGTGATGAAAACAGGGAGTGTGTGATTGGCTGGAAACTGTTTAATAGGTCCACTCTGATTGGTGAATAAGAAGACATTGATGGATGGGTCCCTTAACGATTGGTTCTTCGTGAAATGACGTTTCATTGAGATGGGCATGGCTAAATTTTCGGGGGTGTGGCTAACGTAATGTGAGCTGTCAATCACCCGGACCTTTCACACAAAGGACTTCTGGAGAATTCTTGGCTGTAGTAGGCTAGAAGAAAGTTTTACATAACTTTGTAGCAATAATAAAAACTAAACCCAATAGTATGTGGTGGTGTTTGTATTTATGAAATTGCTTAGAGAATTAAATGGAATGGTACAAAATTACTGTTAAATGATTACACTGAACCTTGTTTGAGCAAGATATATATATATATATATATATATATATATATATATATATATATATATATATATATATATGCACAACATGTTCTACTTAAATAGATAGTCCGTGCTTAAGATCATTTCACATAACACCGGAGATTTTAATGATCCATAGCTTTTCGGGCCGGTTCATATTGCGTTATATATATGACACCAAATTCTGTAGAAGCTGCCAGAGTTAGAATTGAACATTAAGTTAGATGTCTGAGTTCGTTTCTTCATTAAATTATTCCATCCGTGAAGCCAGGCGCTTTCCGTATGGAGCTCCTGCGCTCACAGAGAAGCGCTCTGTCCACGCCAGCGCCATTTTCTCGCCTGGTTCTTGTCAAAAGCAAAGGGCGCCTGGCAGCCTCGCGGCTCGCGCGCAGGCCCCGAGAAGCACATGGCGCGCGAGGGCCTCTCCGCCAGACTCGCGTGCCACACGGTAATTTCAAATAAACACGCGGGCGCGCTTGGCACTGCTCGAGCCGCCATCTGCCCAAACACAGCGCGGGAAATAAATGGCACAGCCATCCTAAACAAATAAGCCCGAGCGCAACTGTAGGCCTCAGGCTCTGCACAGTTTAGGAAGGAGATGGGAGCGAACGAGTGGGGAAAAAGAGGACGATTTATCCTCGCGAAGAGTAAACATGGCGACAGGTCCCTAAAAATAATGTGAAGGTGGAGTGCCGAGGTTTTACATAATATATCGAGAACAGGAAAGTAATCAGCGGCGAGCGGAGTTGAAGTCGTCTGGGGGAAATAAATGATTCTAACAGGCAATGGTGATTTTTTGCAACTCGCAAGAGACCTCTAAAATCTGTAGAATATTCTGATCTGACTTGAACCTGAGTTGAGCCTCTGGGACTTGGGGTTGAAAGACTCCAGCGAGTTGTTTAGGAACTGAAGTGGTCCACACACACAAAAATAAAAAATTAAATAAATGCAAAAAACAATATAATTTTGCTCAATAATATGTGTATGATATATTCAGCACAATAAATAAAGCTGCATAACGATGATTAAGTTATTAAAGTGTGCACATAATTTTCTTTTGCATAGGCATATGCCTATTATGTATGTATGTATGTATGTATGTATGTATATATATATATATATATATATATATATATATATATATATATATATATATATATATATATATATATATAAATATGTATATATGTATAAATAATAATAATAATAATAATAATAATAATAACTATTATTATTATTATTATTATTATTATTATTATTATTATTATTATTATTATTACTATTGTTGTTGTTGTTGTTGGCACTAACTACTAGCTACTAATGTAGCCTATTACTACTACTACTACTACTACTACTACTACTATACAAATCCTTACCACAATAACACTAATAACACTAACAAACACACTACTACTACTACTACTACTACTACTACTAGCCTACTACTACTACTGCTACTGCTGCTACTGTTTTATTATTATTATTATTATTATTATTATTATTATTATTATTGTTATTATTATTATTATTATTATTATTATTATTATTATTATTGGTGGTGGTGGTAGTAGTAGTAGTAGTAGTAGTAGTAGTAGTAGTGTTAATTTTTATTAGTATTGAAAATTTAAAAAACAGTACTCCCCCCCATGTTTCAATGGGAAAATATTGAAAAATGAAAAATTTCAGACCTATATTTTATTAGCTTTTAATTCTTAATAATAATGACTAATAATATTATATCGCTAAGGTTTATTATTATTATACTTTACGTTATAGTTAAATAACATGTTGGAATTATGTGCATTTTTAAATAAACGGATAACAACACATTGGCTTTATTTATTGCACGATTCAATTGATATTTTCAGAATTAATTATATTTCGGACTTTGGCAGGAAATAAGTCTACAATATTGCTTTGCCGTGGTAGCGGACTACAGCTTCCTGCAGAGACAAAATACTGAGAGTGCTTCAGGGCCAGTGGAAGTACTGTGTATAGTTTAATATGCTATTTGACCAGTAGAGGACGAGCGAGTATTAACATGGAGTTAAAAATATCCTCTGTATAAGAGCCATAACCCAAATGATAAAGATTTACTTCATTTAGATGAGTTATATCAATGTTTGCAATGCTGATCTTAAACTACACATGTAAATATTTCACCACAATCTAACATGCGTATTAGTGGAGTCACGTGTGTTTGGTGCAAGTGACTCCAGGACCAATAGTTAGAAACACTAGCTTAAAGTTAGATTAGGTTATATTCTATTTACGTTTATATTGCATCATTATTCTTGAGTAAAATACATTTTTGGAAGAAAGTGCAAGACTAAAGTTTTTTGTACTGTGGAACACTAAGACT